>NW_026123986.1:0-12500 GCF_025177605.1 Cucumis melo
AACCTTTTAAAAAGAGCACGTACAGTACTTTTGTGTTTACGAGCCAAAGTTTTAACACAAGAAAGGCGAAGTATATATTGGATTCGATACAAATTCTTTTTTTTTGAGGATCCTCTGTAATAATGAGAAAGATTTCTGGATATACGCAAAAATCGATCAATAATATCAAAATCCGACGAATCGATCCAGTTCGGCTTACTAATGGGATGTCCTAAGACGTTACAAAATTTCGCTTTAGCCAATGATCCAAGCAGAGTAATAATAGGAACTAGTGTATCGAGTTTCTTGGTAGCATTATCTATTAGAAATGAATTTTCTAACATCTGAGTCCATACCACTGAAGTATTTAATCGAACACTTGAAATATAGCCCAAAAAGTCAAGAGAACGCTTGGATAATTGGTTTATATAGATCCTTTCTGGTTGTGACCACACATAAAAATGACATTGCCATAAATTGACAAAGTAATATTTCCACTTATTAATAAGAAGTGGCGTATCTTTTGAAACCAGAATAGATTTTGCTTGATATCTAACATAATGTATCAAAGGATCCTTGAAGATCCGTAAGATAGCCGAAAAATAATTAGCAAACACTTTGACAAGATGTTCGATTTTTCCATAGAAATATATATTCGCTCAAAAAAGCCCCTATAAGAAGTTAATCGTATATGAGAAGATTGGTTACGTAGAAAAAGGAAAATGGATTCGTATTCACATACATAAGAATTGTATAGGAACAAGACTAATCTTCGATTTCTTTTTGAAAAAAAAGAAATCAATTTTTTTGAAGTACTAAGACTATTCAAATTACAATACTCGTGAAAAAAGAACCGTAATAAATGAAAAGAAGAGGCATCTTTCACCCAGGAGCGAAGGATTTGAACTAAAATTTCCAGATGGAGGGGATAGGGTATTAATACATCTGACACATAATTTAAATGTGGGAATTTATCCTCTAAAAAAGGAAATATTGAATGACTTGATCGTAAATTATAAGATTTTGCGATTTCTTCTTCTTTTAAGGAAGATACTAATCGTAGGGAAAATGGAATTTCCACAATGACTGCAAACCCTTCTGATAACATTTGAGAATACAAATTGTTATTGTACCCACAAAAAGGATTTTTGTTATAATAATTAGTCGACAAAAAAAAAAAATGATTCTGGTGATACATTCGAGTAATTAAATGTTTTACCATTAGTAAACTGGATTTTTTGTCATAACCAGAATTTTCCAACAAAATGGATCCATTTAAAAAATGATCATGAGAAAATGCGTAAATATACTCCCGAAAGATAAGTGGGTATAGGAAGTCACGTTGCCGAGATTTCTCAAGTTCTAAATATCCTTTAAATTCCGCCATTTAAAATTTCATTTGAACTGGGGATACGATAATGGGATTTATTGGGTTATCAAATGATACATAGTGCGATACAGTCAAAACAAGGTATTACAGTAAAATAAAGAATAATAATAGATACCTCGTAAATAGGTAAGACTTATCAACGGACTCTCTATCCTCTCTTTTCTTTTGTCATCTAATTGGTTTCTATTTTAGGATAAAAAAGATGGTTAGAAATCCTTTATTTTTTCAACCCAATCGCTCTTTTGATTTTGGAAAAAAACTCTTTATCAATATACTGCTTCTTCTACACATTCCCCTCTACCTCATAACGTAGAGTAACTAATAGTTAGGACTTAGAAAAAAATGGATAACTCACTCATAAGAAAAGTCCTTCCCGCATCAAGCACTAATATAGTTTTAACGTCTAATTAGATCGGCGAATCATTCAAATTAAGAACATAAGCCCGTTACTTTTTATTTCTCTATAATTGGAGCATAGTGCCCTATCCATTTATTCATTCGACCCGACTTTACTTTTTTTTCCGCATCAAGAATTCAAACAAGTTTGGCCTAATCTAGTAAGGTAAAAATATTACTAGAATTTTCCATTAATACGACATGCTGCTTTTTCCATTCATTCCTTTCAGGATCAGTCGCGGTCTTACAAACTCTACCGATAGTATGGACGAATCTGTTACTTCATAGAAATGTGTAAAAGATGCTAGCCGCACTTAAAAGCCGAGTACTCTACCATTGAGTTAGCAACCCCAAAATATGAAAAATTTTTCTGTGTAGATACAATCGGAATCAAAATAACAAAAGAAATGAAATTAGATGACGTAATCAAAATATTGCAATAAAAAAAACTTCTTATATCACTTACACAAAAGTAATTTTTTGTATCACAAAAAATACAATGAGACCATCATGTGCGTGAAAAGCAAGGGTCATGAAAGGGAGATAACTAGCTTCATTTATACACAATCGGATTATATTTGTTTGATACACTGTTGTCAATATTAATGTGAATAATGAAAAACGCCTATAATGGACAAAAACAAAAGAATTATAAATGAATAAAAAACAAATGGAAATAACAATTTGAGTTGAATAACTATATTTAACTAGATAAAGTTAACAAAATAGAATAAGAGAAAATATTCTAATAATAATAAATTCTATTAAAATAATAGAAAAGAATTAAAAAAAACTACGTACTTAGATTGGCACTATAGAGATAATCAACATAGATAGACATAAAAGATGTAGGCGAAAGAAGAAATTAAGGAAGAAGTAGAAAAAAATATATCGGGTTTGTGGATTGAATAAACCCGATATATTTTTTTTTCTATTCATCTTAGATCAATTTATATCAATAAAATAAAAATCGATTTTTTCATTAGCGAAGACGCAATTTTAAGGTAATAAGTGTATAGTATGAATAGAACAAGAGAGAGGGGGAAATACTAAAGAAAAGGTTAGTCAAAGCTATATACAAGTTAAGTTATCACACCCTCGTTTTTTTATTTCATTAATAAAAATGGAATTTCGGTTATTGATTAAGGTGAAGTTCCGTAAAAACACCTGCCTTCTTTAAAATATCATGAACAGTTCCTGTAGGTTGAGCACCCTTTTCAAGGAAATATAGAATAGCAGGAACATTTAAATAGGTTTGATTCTTTATCGGATCATAAAAACCCACTTTACGAAGATCTCTTCCTTCTCTTCGGCATCGAACATCAATTGCAATGATTCGATAAACGGCTCATTGGGATAGATGTAAATTTTAAGTACCCCCCCCAGAACCGTATAAGAAGTTTTCTCCTCGTACGGCTCGAGGAAATTCAAAGTTATGTATAGAATTCTAATTAATGTCAAATAGATCTATAGATTATTAAATCAATTAGACTATGATTTAAAAATTTTTTTCTTATTCTTTTGTTTTTCTTTTGAAAAAAAAAACTCATTCTTATCCCCATAACTCAAGTTGGATAACTCTCACGCAAAGGAAAAAAACCCTTAAGCTTAAGCATTTCATTTATTGAGCGGTCTCTAACCTCTTTATTTTTGCCTGTCTCCGTTAGAATCTATTTCGATTCTTCATTCTGATCTAGTTTAGTTATTGAGACAATTGAAAAAGATTTTTACTTGTTCCGGGATCCTTTATCCTTTCCTTGAATCATTGGGTTTAGACATTACTTCGGTGATCTTTAATCGTTTCAAAATGGTAGCAACATACCATTTTTTTTGATTTCCTTTTTATCAAAGAATCATATAAATAATGGATTCTCGTGTGATACACTTTTAATCCAATTTGATGTTTGAATTTGAAACTTGTTCGAATTGGATCCTTTCGATTTGTATACCGAACCTATACTTACGAAGTAGTTTTAACTTATTGATTGACACTAACCCTAGATCTCTGCCCTTGATAAATGAATCAATACTTTCTACTCGAGCTCCATCATGTACTATTTACATCAAAAACCCTAAAAAAAAAAAAGAGCTCGAGTGCAACCGAACAAACTATGTCGAGTCAAGAGCATCTTCATTCCTATATAATATAAAATGGTGGGTGTAAGAATCCACAGTGGATCATGTCCTTCAAGTCGCACGTTGCTTTCTACCACATCGTTTTAAACGAAGTTTTACCATAACCTCTAATTTCTTGGAACTGGTATGTAATTGATTCATTTATGGAATCATGTATAGTCATTGGGTTAGTTGGTCCATAGTAATCTATACTCTTATGACATGGGTAGTTTTTGAAAAAGTCTTAGCAATACTTCAATTTATTGAAACCCATATTTTATTGTATATATTGTATCAATAACATTTTTTTGTATGAGTGCAATATTTATTTCTCTATATATAGATATTTTCTAGATAGAGAGAGATTTTTTGAAATTTCTATAAAATCAATTAAGAAATAATTAATTACGAATAATTAAGAATCTCCATTTTTCAATTTCTTCATAGAATGGATTCACGAGTTTAACACTTCTTCGAGTACCAAGGACTCATAAGAAATAATTAAAAAGATTTACTTGATTGAAAATTTACTACCTAAATATTATATTATAATATTATTTGAATAAATTTTTGTAAAGGATTTATTACATTTGATTATGATAAATAAATGTATATTCGGGATTAACCCATCAATTAGATAGATCTAAAATAAAAAAAAAAAAAAAGAAATAAAACGATAAAAATAGATAATAACAATACATACATATCAGCATTTTCTGCCTAGTTTATTTAACTTAAGAGACTCAATAATCTTTCCTTAAAATAAAGTGAAAAAGATGTATGAATTGTTACTTGGATTTACAATTATTCATTACAGACAAACATACGAAAAAATGAGGTGAAAAGAAATACATAATATGTTACATATGTAACTTGATTCTTTGTTAATCAGATTCGGGCAGATATTCAAATTGATATCTTCCGTTATGGATTAACTCCTATCTACCCCCAATTAGATCGAGTAGATGCATCATAAATAAAAAAAGGATCCTACGGGGGACTGGACTAGTTTCGGAGGTGCTAGACTATCTTGTATAAGGCGAAAGTCAAACAGATCTAGAGTAAACGATTGTTCCTACCTATTTTTTTTTATTTGACTCTAAAATTTAGTACCCTAAACCCTAAATAGGTCTTAAGTTTCTTAAGACCATTAATTCAATTCCATTAGTGCCAAAAACACAAGACCTTCGTGTTTATAATTCAGAAATCCACAGAAAAAAAATACTCGGGTTTCACAAACCATTTAAGAGATAGAGAATAATAGAGGCTTTCGCATTTCTGAAATGCATCATTATAAGAAAATAATAAAGAACAATCACATTCGATCTATATTTAGACTCTTAAGCATAAGGTTGTTTAAAACGGCAATCTATAGTCTGATATCGAATATTTTTCCATATATCTTATAATATACTATTATTATATATAATAATAATACGCATACTCTGGGACGGAAGGATTCGAACCTCCGAATAGCGGGACCAAAACCCGTTGCCTTACCACTTGGCCACGCCCCATTTATATTCAACACTAATAAACACTAATATTGGTAGTGCTTAGTCGTCAATTCCAGTACAAATATTTATAGAATAAATTAGATTGTTGCTCAGATTTTGATACGTTTATAGATCCAATTAAACTCAATTTATTGATCATTACATATAATTCCATTAAGATATTGTATGAAAGTAGGATTTCTTCTATTCTCGTTTTATTTGAGAATTGAAGGATTTTTGATTGGCTGAGTTCAAATCAAAGAAAGGTTTTTTGACCTACTTTATGTTATTAATTTTTCCCTTATCCCTTATATCATAGCAATAATAGGGGATTAATAACTCAATCAAATCAAAAGAAATACAATTATCTTCAAGAACAAAGAAAAAAAAAATTGTTATGCTTAATATCTTAAGTTTCATCGGTATCTGTCTTAATTCTTTCCTTTATTCAAGTAGTTTTTTCGTCGCCAAATTGCCCGAGGCCTACGCTTTTTTGAATCCAATAGTAGATGTTATGCCAGTAATACCTCTATTCTTTTTTCTATTAGCTTTTGTTTGGCAAGCTGCTGTAAGCTTTCGATAATATTTTTAATACTGTCCGAGACAAATTCATGATTTACTAGAAAAAAAAAAAAAAAAGATTCTAACTAGTTATAAGATCAGATAAGTTGTACATACAGTCTGAAGCTTTAAGTTGAATCCAATATTGAAATTATTCTATAGCTATGATAAATCTGGATCACTCTCATTTTCTTATTCTTACTTTTTTCCTTTGAACGACCCTCTTCGAGTCCCCCACAATATAGAATTGTGGGTATGAAATCCAATTTTGAGTAATCAAGGACTCAACTCTTAAAATTTTTTCCTATTTATAGAAATAACTTCACTGCATTTCTTGGTGTCAAACCAGATTAAAATAGAGAATCTATTCTCTTAAAAAAAAAATGATCTTGGAGATTGTGTAATGCTTACTCTCAAACTATTTGTTTATACAGTAGTAATATTCTTTGTTTCTCTCTTCATTTTCGGATTCCTATCTAATGACCCGGGACGTAATCCGGGGCGTGAAGAATAACAAAATCAGATTTTTTTTCCTTGCTTGATTTTGAAATGTTCTTAACATTTTATCTATTCCACATCTTTCCTCAACTATAAAAAAATACCAAGTAATTGACAGAAACGGAAAGAGAGGGATTCGAACCCTCGGTACAAAAAAATCGTACAACGGATTAGCAATCCGACGCTTTAGTCCACTCAGCCATCTCTCCCCAAATTGAAAAAGGATAATTACTATGATACATTGTATAAAAAATAGAAAATAAAGGCTTGAAAAAAGCCCTTCTTTATCTCTCTTTATTATCTTTATCTACCCCTTTATAGATATATAATTTCATTATATTGATATAGATAATTATCTAGATATATCGATGGATATCTATCAAATCGATAAAAACTTTTTTTTATTAGGAATTCCATTTAGATAAATTAGATTTCATTAGATAAGGGCTCAAAAGAAGAGATATCTTCAATCCTAATATATAAATAATACCAATATATTAAAGATTCATAAAAATATTTATAAATAAAAAGAAAGTACCTTTTTTAGTTTATTTCATCCGAAAAGCCCTTTTCTTTTTATTTTTAGTTCCACGGCCTGGCCTGGTCAGTACCTAGCCGGGCTTTTTTTGTTCCAATAAATCGTAGATCAAATTATTTATTTGATTTGAAAATGTTTTTGAAAAAAAAAAAAATAGAAACAACAAGAATCCTAAGAAGATTTATTATTTCAATTCCTATGATACAGAAAAAGATGATATAGAATCAAGGTTCGATTTCTTATTATTATTTTTTAGTACTTTACTAGAATAAAAAACTTGTTAATTAGTTAATTAAAACGAGTCCTCTTTTCCTAATCTCATTAGTGGCCCTGATGAAAATACGTCAACGCTCAAATTTTCATGATTATTTTCTGATCCGATCTTTTTATTACTTATTAATACGACTTATTTTCGTCTTCGACAAAAGGTCCATTTATATACAATAATTGCATTGTAGCGGATATAGTTTAGTGGTAAAAGTGCGATTCGTTCTATTAATCCCTTAATAGTTAAGGGATCCTTCGGGTTGATTAATATTCCGATCAAAAACTTTATTTCTTAAAAGGATTTAATCCTTTACCTCTCGATGAAAGATTCGAGGAAAAATAAAAATTCTCGTGATTTGTATCCAAAAATATGTTCTAAATTGAAAAAATTGGATCATGAAATTACGAAACATAATTTTATTGAATTGGATCAATACTTCCAATTGAAGGAATAAGGGATCCATGGATAAAGGTGGAATTTTTTCTAATCGTAACTAAATCTTCAATTTTTTCTTTGTATAAGGAGATTGAAGCAAAACAAAATAGCTATTAAACAATGTCTTTGGTTTACTAGAGACGTCGACATCGTTTTTTTAGCTCGGCGGAAACAAAATACTTTTCCTAAGGATTATATTAAATAGAAATAGGGAACGAAATAAATAACTGGAAAGATTGTTATAATCTCCTCTTGTATAGGGATCATCTATAAAGCGGGTCCTTTTGAATGCATTCAGACGGAAAGGCTGACATAGATGTTATGGATGGTATTTTTTTTTTGTTTACATCTTATAAATTTAGGAATTTATCCATCTTCCATAAAGGAGCCGAATGAAACCAAAGTTTCACGTTCGGTTTTGAATTAGAGACGTTCAGTTCAAAATGATGAATCAACGTCGACTATAACCCCTAGCCTTCCAAGCTAACGATGCGGGTTCGATTCCCGCTATCCGCTTATCTTATCTTATAATATTCTTATCTTATAATTTATATATATTATAAATAGAAATTAATTAATAATGGAATTACTCAAATAAAAATTTTCAATTTACTTAATTTTAACTAAATTTTAACTAATGTATTAGTTAATGTAATGCATCATTGAATTCAATATGCAATTTCCGGAATTCTCACACATTTTTTTTACGAACAAGAGAGGTGAAAATACGAAAAAAAAAATTGGAATCAAAAGCGTCCATTGTCTAATGGATAGGACATAGGTCTTCTAAACCTTTGGTATAGGTTCAAATCCTATTGGACGCAATTTTTTTTCATATATTTTTTTTTAGTTTTAAATTTTCTATATCATGTCAAGAAAGGAAAGATTTTGAATGATTTGAATAAGAGACGCTTATTTATTAATAGTAATTTATAAATTAGTTTTAATATTAATTGTAACTCTAGTTTTAGATTTATTATATAAATAAACTAATAATTCAATTCTGTTTTATTTGAAGATAAGATATTAGTAGAAAGGATATTCAAATTCCAAATATTAAGATATTTATGATATTCTAAATATATTATTAGAAATATAATCTAATTTTAACTTTAACTATATTTATAAAAAAATTTCTTAATTGTATTTACATTTCATTTTAATATTGATATATATTTCTAGAAATATTATCTACTTTCTTTAATATATTTATATATATTTTTTATTTTATATAAATTATATATATATATATTCTACCTACTAACACCTAATAAATGAAAAGAATGAAATTATTTCATGTTTCAATTTTAACATTTGAAAGTTCTAAAATTGATTTATACTTTACTTGTTTTCTTTTATACTTGGTCTTGAAGTAGAAAACGTTCCATCTGTTCCTGAATAGCTTCTTTCAAAAGGGCTTCCGCTTCAGTGGTCAATGTCTTCGTAGAAGAGATTATTTCTTGAAACTGAGGTTTATTCGTTTTTACGTAAGTACGTAACTCAAGAAGAAATTTCCTTACTTGTCCAATTTCTAATGAATCAAGATAACCATTAGTTCCGGTATAAACAGTCATTATCTGTTCGTCTACCGTGAGAGGTGCTGATTGGGATTGTTTGAGCAACTCACGTAATCGTTGACCTCTTGCCAATTGATTCTGAGTAGCTTTATCGAGATCAGAAGCGAATTGCGCAAAGGCTTCTAATTCGGCAAATTGAGCCAATTCCAATTTTAATTTGCCGGCTACTTGTTTCATGGCTTTAATTTGAGCTGCAGATCCTACTCTGGAGACGGAAATACCCACATTAATAGCAGGTCTGATTCCAGCATTGAATAGATCGGCAGATAAGAATATTTGTCCATCGGTAATGGAAATTACATTAGTAGGAATATAAGCTGAAACATCTCCCGATTGGGTCTCAACTATTGGTAAAGCAGTCATACTTCCTTCACCTAAAGCAGAACTTAATTTAGCGGCTCTTTCCAAAAGGCGTGAATGCAAATAAAAAACATCTCCCGGATAAGCTTCGCGGCCCGGCGGTCTTCGTAAAAGAAGAGACATTTGTCGATAAGCTTGTGCTTGTTTGGAGGGATCATCATAAATGATTGAAGTGTGTTGTTTTCTGTACATAAAATATTCAGCCAAAGCTGCTCCTGTATAAGGGGCAAGGTATTGTAAATGTAGCCGGAGAATCTGCCGTTTCGGCTACTATAATAGTGTATTCCATTGCGCCCCTTTCCTGTAAAGTAGTCACTACTTGAGCCACAGAAGATGCTTTTTGACCAATAGCTACATAAACACATATTACATTTTGCCCTTGTTGATTGAGAATCGTATCCGTGGCTACTGCAGTTTTACCGGTCTGCCTGTCCCCAATAATTAATTCTCGCTGACCACGTCCGATAGGAATCATTGAATCAATAGCAATAAGTCCTGTTTGAAGAGGCTCGTATACGGAACGTCTCGAAATAATACCAGGAGCGGGGGATTCAATTAACCGAGAGTCAGAAGATGAAATTTCACCTCGGCCATCAATAGGTTTAGCCAGGGCATTTATAACACGACCTAAATAAGCCTCGCTTACTGGTATCTGAGCAATTCTTCCCGTTGCTTTTACAGAACTTCCCTCCTGTATCAGCAAACCATCACCCATTAATACAACACCAACATTATTTGATTCTAAATTTAGAGCTATGCCTATAGTACCCTCTTCAAATTCTACTAATTCACCTGCCATTACTTCATCAAGACCATAAATACGAGCAATGCCGTCGCCTACTTGAAGTACAGTACCGGTATTTACAATTTTTACTTCTCTATTATATTGCTCAATACGTTCACGAATAATATTACTAATTTCATCTGCTTGAATGGTTACCATGAGTATTTCGTAATTATTTTTTTTTAAGAAAAAAAAATAATGCCTACAGTAGAAGGACTAATCAGTTAGTTATTTCTTTCATCGTCCCAAACATGCCAATATTAGCACTGATGGTACGTAAATGTAACTCGTTGTCCAAACAACTATTCAGAGTTCCTAGAGCTCCTTGTAAGGCTTGTTGGAAAACCTGTTGTCGTACTTGATTAATCGCTTTTTGTTGTTCAAAACGAATAGTTTCATTTTTATAATTTTCTAATTGTTCCAAACTTTTAGAAGTTGAATTAATCAAATTCAATTTTTCTCGTTCTATCTCAGAATATCCATTCACTCGAAACTGATCGGCTTCCATTTCAACTTTTCGTAAGCGAGCCCGGGCTTTTTCCAGCTGTTCAATGGCCCCCTCACGTAGTTCTTCTGAATTTTGAATTGTTTTCAAGATCCTCTGTTTTCGATTATCTAATAAATCACTTAATGAAAGTAGATTGTCTTTCCATTCATTTCAAAACTTCGACGATCCCTTCCCGAACCAAACATGAATCTTTCGATTCATTTGGCTCTCACGCTCAATTATTGCAATTATTTCTGAGAAATTCCCATATATCTTTTTGAATGTAATGAGCCTATCCTCTTTTCTCTATTCATATTCCACAAAGAAAAAGAAAAAAATATGGATCATTAATCCAAGACCCGAATATTCGGAGGACTCTTCTGACCAAACAAACAATTGTCAGCAAAGTTGTTTCTTTTTTTTTCTTGAAATCCAAAAAAATTTTCTTACTTTATACATAACATAGGTCATCGATTCAGCATTGGATAAAAAAGAAAAAATGAGGGTGAAATCCTCATTTTTTTAGTTTTTTACAAAAAAATTCTAATATTCTATTAAAATAGAAAATAATAAAAAAGGGGGGGTTCAAATCATTTTATCGACATGAGTGTTCTATATCGAAAAAAAAGCCCAACTATTTGAAACGATTTATGTATTAACTATGTATTAACATAGTAGTAGAAAGAGTACCATGCTACGTCTGGACTTCAAACGTTTTAACCATGTTAATAGTCCCACATTATTGGTTGATAGAGAATCAAAGTTGATTTACCAATGAATCACGAAATGCTATGGTTCTTCAATATGATTTCTTCATTTTGTCAGAAGTAATTCGCGGGATCATGCACCTTTTCGTAGTTATAACTAGAAAAGTACAGTTGGTTGTATCCAACTTATTCTTGAAATAAACAACTCGCACACACTCCCTTTCCAAAAAAAATCAATACACCAAGCACTACGCTTAGATTTATTGGATTTGTTGCTAAAATATCGGTATTAAATCCGAAACTCTCGGCGGATGGCCAGTAACCCAAAGAAATGAAAGAATCGGTTACATTTTTCATATGATCTCCTTTTATAGATAAAACTAATTATCTATTTCTTTCTATTTTTTTTTATTTTATTAATTTCCTATTTCTATTCGAAATAGAGTAAAAAATATGTTGTAAGAATCCTAAAAAAAAAGTTCCATTCGAGATTGGACTAAGAAAGGGAAGGAAGAAGGCGAGTCAGTATGCTAATGCCTCATCCTCAAATCAATCCTTCCCATAGGTTATTGTCCCAACGAATAAGTAATTGTAGGAGTGAAAGCTTCGTATAATTCGAAAAAGCAAGAGCAGCAAGTCCAAGTAAATAAAATACGAAAAAAAATACGTAATTTTTTTAGGATTAAACAAAAGGATTCGCAAATAAAAGTGCTAATGCTACAACTAGTCCATAAATTGTTAAAGCTTCCATAAAAGCCAGACTAAGCAATAAAGTACCTCGGATTTTTCCCTCCGCCTCGGGTTGTCTCGCGATCCCTTCTACAGCTTGGCCCGCAGCAGTACCTTGACCAATCCCAGGTCCAATAGAAGCAAGCCCGACGGCCAACCCAGCAGCAATAACGGAAGCGG
>NW_026123987.1:0-5000 GCF_025177605.1 Cucumis melo
AGAAAAAGAACTACGACCCCCTTCCGGTATTTCGATTGAAATACCCATAAATGGTCTTTTTCGTAGAAATAGTATTCTTGCTTTTTTCGATGATCCTCAATACAGAAGAAATAGTTCAGGAATTACTAAATATGGGACTATAGGGGTGCATTCAATCCTCAAAAAAGAGGATTTGATTGAGTATCGAGGAGTCAAAGACTTTAAGCCAAAATACCAAATGCAAATGAAAGTGGATCGATTTTTTTTTCATTCCCGAGGAAGTGCATATTTTACCAGAATCTTCTTCCATAATGGTACGGAACAATAGTATCATTGGAGTAGCTACACGACTAACTTTAAGTATAAGAAGCCGAGTAGGTGGATTGGTCCGAGTGGAGAAAAAAAAAAAAAGGATTGAACTCAAAATATTTTCTGGAGATATACATTTTCCTGGAGAGATGGATAAGATATCCCGACACAATGGCATCTTGATACCACCAGAAAGAGTAAAAAAAAATTCTAAGAAATCAAAAAAATCGAAAAATTGGATTTATGTCCAGTGGATCACACCTACCAAGAAAAAGTATTTTGTTTTTGTTCGACCTGTAATCATATATGAACTAGCCGACGGTATCAATTTAGTAAAAACTTTTCCCACAGGATCTATTGCAAGAAAGGGATAATCTGGAGCTTAGAGTTGTCAATTATATACTTTATGGAAATGGAAAACCAATTCGGGGAATTTCTGGCACAAGCATTCAATTAGTTCGGACTTGTTTATTGTTGAATTGGGACCGAGACAAAAAAAGCTCTTCTATCGAAGACGCGCGCGCTTCCTTTGTTGAAGTAAGTACAAATGGTCTGGTTCGAAATTTCCTACGAATAGACTTAGGGAAATCCGATACTGCGTATATGAGAAAAAGGAAAGATCCGTCAGGTTCAGGATTGATCTTTAATAATGAGTCAGATCGCACGAATATCAATCCATTTTTTTCTATTTATTCCAAGACAAGGGTTCCACAATCTCCGAGTCAAAATCAAGGAACTATTCGTACGTTGTTCAATAGAAATAAGGAACGCCAATCTTTGATAATTTTGTCAGCATCGAATTGTTTGCAAATGGATCTATTCAACGATGTAAAAGATTATAATGTCATAAAAGAATCAAGTAAAAAGGATCCTCTAATTTCAATTAGGAATTCGTTAGGACCTTTAGGGGCGGCCCCTCAAATTGTGAATTTTTATTCATTTTATGACTTAATAACTCATAATCCGATCTCCCTAACTAAATATTTGCAACTTGACAATTTAAAACAGACTTTTCAAGTACTTAAATATTATTTAATGGATGAAAACGGGGGGGATTTTCAATTCCGATCCATGCAGTAACATCGTTTTCAATACATTTAATTTGAATTGGCATTTTCTGCATCATAATTATCACAATAATTATTGTGAAGAAACACCTACAAGAACAAGAATTAGTCTTGGACATTTTTTTTTTGAAAATGTATGTATAGCCAAAAATAGACCACACCTAAAATCGGGTCAAATTATAATTGTTGAAGTTGATTCTGTAGTAATAAGATTAGCTAAGCCTTATTTGGCCACTTCAGGAGCAACTGTTCATCGCCATTATGGCGAAATGCTTTACGAAGGAGATACTTTAGTTACATTTATATATGAAAAATCACGATCTGGTGATATAACGCAGGGTCTTCCAAAAGTCGAACAAGTATTAGAAGTGCGTTCGATTGATTCAATATCGATGAGCCTAGAAAAGAGAATTGAGGGTTGGAACGAGCGTATAACAAGAATTCTTGGAATTCCTTGGGGATTTTTGATTGGTTCTGAACTAACGATAGTGCAAAGTCGTATCTCTTTGGTTAATAAGATCCAAAAGGTTTATCGATCCCAGGGGGTGGAGATCCATAATAGACATATCGAAATTATTGTACGTCAAATAACATCAAAAGTCTTGGTTTCAGAAGATGGAATGTCTAATGTTTTTTCACCTGGAGAACTCATTGGGTTGTTACGAGCGGAACGAACAGGGCGTGCTTTGGAAGAAGCGATCTGTTACCGAGCCGTATTATTGGGAATAACGAAAGCATCTCTAAATACTCAAAGTTTCATATCGGAAGCAAGTTTTCAAGAAACTGCTCGAGTTTTAGCAAAAGCCGCCCTCCGAGGTCGTATCGATTGGTTGAGAGGTTTGAAAGAGAACGTTGTTCTAGGAGGAATGATACCAGTTGGTACCGGATTCAGAGAATTAGCGCACCGTTCGAGGCAACATAACAATATTCCTTTAGAACCCCCCCCAAAAAAAATTTTCGAGGGGGAAATGAGAGATATTTTGTTCCACCACAAAGAATTATTTGATTTTTTCATTTCAACGAATTTACATGATACATCAGAACAAGCATTTCTAGGATTTAATGATTCATAAAAGTGGAGTCATCCTGTTAACTAGCCGCGTTAATTTGGTAATAAGATAATAACGAATAGAAAAAAATTAATGGCTTGGATTGTGTATCAACAGTCAATCCCCGGTCGAGGTAGAGGATAAGGTTCCATGGGAACAATTATTTATTTCTATTTCAGCTCGTCTCTTTTTTTAAGAAAAAAAAGCGAGGAAGTGGGGGGAGAAATGACAAGAAGATATTGGAACATCCATTTGGGAGAGATGATGGAGGCAGGAGTTCATTTTGGTCATGGTACTAGGAAATGGAATCCTAGAATGGCACCTTATATCTCTGCAAAACGTAAAGGTATTCATATTATAAATCTTACTCAAACTGCTCGTTTTTTATCAGAAGCTTGTGATTTAGTTTTTGATGCAGCAACTAGGGGCAAACAATTCTTAATTGTTGGTACCAAAAATAAAGCAGCGGATTCAGTAGCCCGGGCTGCAACAAGGACTCGGTGTCATTATGTTAATAAAAAATGGCTCGGGGGGATGTTAACAAATTGGTCTACTACAGAAACGAGACTTCATAAGTTCAGGGACTTGAGAACGGAACAAAAGACGGGGGGACTCAACCGTCTTCCGAAAAGGGATGCCGCTATGTTGAAGAGACAATTATCTCACTTGCAAACATATCTGGGCGGGATTAAATATATGACGGGGTTACCCGATATTGTAATAATCGTTGATCAACAAGAAGAATATCGGGCTCTTCAAGAATGTATCACGTTGGGAATTCCAACTATTTGTTTAATTGATACAAATTGTGACCCCGATCTCGCAGATATTTCGATTCCAGCGAATGATGATGCTATAGCTTCAATCCGATTAATTCTTAACAAATTAGTATTTGCAATTTCGGAGGGTCGTTCTAGCTCTATACGAAATTCTTGATTAATAATAAGATAAATCAATTTTGGGGGGAACTCCATAGATTTCGGGAATTGGTTACTATTCCCGAATCGCACAAAAGAGATAAAAAAAACTAGGGATATTGTAATGTAATAAATTGGTATCAAAAATAGACAACTCAAGGCAAGTAAAAAAAAAAGACAGTCGAATCAAAATAATTTGTTTTACAGTTCTATTTCTTTCAGAGGGCAATATGAATATTCTATTATGTTCTATCAACACACAAAAAGGGTTATACGATATATCTGGTGTGGAAGTCGGCCAACACTTGTATTGGCAAATAGGAGGTTTCCAAGTCCATGCCCAAGTACTTATTACTTCTTGGGTTGTAATTGCTATCTTATTAGGTTCAGCCATTATAGCTGTTCGTAATCCACAAACCATTCCTACTGACGGTCAGAATTTCTTCGAATATGTCCTTGAATTCATTCGAGACGTGAGCAAAACTCAGATTGGCGAAGAATATGGTCCATGGGTTCCCTTTATTGGAACTATGTTTCTATTTATTTTTGTTTCGAATTGGTCAGGAGCTCTTTTACCTTGGAAAATCATACAGTTACCTCACGGAGAGTTAGCCGCACCCACAAATGATATAAATACTACTGTTGCTTTAGCTTTACTCACATCAGTAGCATATTTTTATGCGGGTCTTAGCAAAAAAGGATTAAGTTATTTCGGTAAATACATTCAACCAACTCCAATCCTTTTACCCATTAACATCTTAGAAGATTTCACAAAACCCTTATCACTTAGTTTTCGACTTTTCGGAAATATATTAGCTGATGAATTAGTAGTTGTTGTTCTTGTTTCTTTAGTACCTTTAGTAGTTCCTATACCTGTTATGTTCCTTGGATTATTTACAAGTGGTATTCAAGCTCTTATTTTTGCAACTTTAGCTGCAGCTTATATAGGCGAATCCATGGAGGGTCATCATTGATTAGTTTTCTAAATACTCTTTTTTTTAGCTTAGACCAAGGCAATGTATACATGGCTCAAGATAATCTACTTAGGGAACATAAATATACAAATAATCAAAAAATAAGGAAGGTATATACTATCTAGGGAGTAAGACTAGAAAGATTACGATATTCGGGAATTAAAAAAAAAAGGAAAGAGATCTAAAAGATCTTTTTCCTCTCAACGATTGAACAAAAAAAAATTACATGAACTTAGATTAATAAAATATTGATATTTCTATGCAAGGATTTGGACTAATGAATTCGTTCATTTAGATTGATTGTCTCCATGTGGGATAATTCTAAAAAGAAAGGGTTTCCAAAAAACGAGAAAAAAGGATTGGGTAGGGTAGAGTAGAGGAGAGTGGAGTCAACTAGATGTATTGAATCGAATTGCTATAAGACAACCCTTGTGGATATTTCGAAGAATGATTCTCAAATTCGATGGAATCCAAGATATGAATAATTGGTTTACGTTAGGTAAGAAACACATGTATATGTTATATTAGATATTAACTAGTTATATAGGAACTAAAGATATATCTAATCCGCCCTACTACTGTGAATTTAGATAGGGCTTACAATGGAAGTCCTTCTGTTTCGGCTGTAATGTAATTTTGAATTCAATATTGAATGAATAGAGAGATTAAATCAAGAAAAAACAATGAAGAATTCAAAGAATGCTT
>NW_026123987.1:10000-15000 GCF_025177605.1 Cucumis melo
AAGATTTAGTTACGATTAGAAAAAATTCCACCTTTATCCATGGATCCCTTATTCCTTCAATTGGAAGTATTGATCCAATTCAATAAAATTATGTTTCGTAATTTCATGATCCAATTTTTTCAATTTAGAACATATTTTTGGATACAAATCACGAGAATTTTTATTTTTCCTCGAATCTTTCATCGAGAGGTAAAGGATTAAATCCTTTTAAGAAATAAAGTTTTTGATCGGAATATTAATCAACCCGAAGGATCCCTTAACTATTAAGGGATTAATAGAACGAATCGCACTTTTACCACTAAACTATATCCGCTACAATGCAATTATTGTATATAAATGGACCTTTTGTCGAAGACGAAAATAAGTCGTATTAATAAGTAATAAAAAGATCGGATCAGAAAATAATCATGAAAATTTGAGCGTTGACGTATTTTCATCAGGGCCACTAATGAGATTAGGAAAAGAGGACTCGTTTTAATTAACTAATTAACAAGTTTTTTATTCTAGTAAAGTACTAAAAAATAATAATAAGAAATCGAACCTTGATTCTATATCATCTTTTTCTGTATCATAGGAATTGAAATAATAAATCTTCTTAGGATTCTTGTTGTTTCTATTTTTTTTTTTTTCAAAAACATTTTCAAATCAAATAAATAATTTGATCTACGATTTATTGGAACAAAAAAAGCCCGGCTAGGTACTGACCAGGCCAGGCCGTGGAACTAAAAATAAAAAGAAAAGGGCTTTTCGGATGAAATAAACTAAAAAAGGTACTTTCTTTTTATTTATAAATATTTTTATGAATCTTTAATATATTGGTATTATTTATATATTAGGATTGAAGATATCTCTTCTTTTGAGCCCTTATCTAATGAAATCTAATTTATCTAAATGGAATTCCTAATAAAAAAAAGTTTTTATCGATTTGATAGATATCCATCGATATATCTAGATAATTATCTATATCAATATAATGAAATTATATATCTATAAAGGGGTAGATAAAGATAATAAAGAGAGATAAAGAAGGGCTTTTTTCAAGCCTTTATTTTCTATTTTTTATACAATGTATCATAGTAATTATCCTTTTTCAATTTGGGGAGAGATGGCTGAGTGGACTAAAGCGTCGGATTGCTAATCCGTTGTACGATTTTTTTGTACCGAGGGTTCGAATCCCTCTCTTTCCGTTTCTGTCAATTACTTGGTATTTTTTTATAGTTGAGGAAAGATGTGGAATAGATAAAATGTTAAGAACATTTCAAAATCAAGCAAGGAAAAAAAATCTGATTTTGTTATTCTTCACGCCCCGGATTACGTCCCGGGTCATTAGATAGGAATCCGAAAATGAAGAGAGAAACAAAGAATATTACTACTGTATAAACAAATAGTTTGAGAGTAAGCATTACACAATCTCCAAGATCATTTTTTTTTTAAGAGAATAGATTCTCTATTTTAATCTGGTTTGACACCAAGAAATGCAGTGAAGTTATTTCTATAAATAGGAAAAAATTTTAAGAGTTGAGTCCTTGATTACTCAAAATTGGATTTCATACCCACAATTCTATATTGTGGGGGACTCGAAGAGGGTCGTTCAAAGGAAAAAAGTAAGAATAAGAAAATGAGAGTGATCCAGATTTATCATAGCTATAGAATAATTTCAATATTGGATTCAACTTAAAGCTTCAGACTGTATGTACAACTTATCTGATCTTATAACTAGTTAGAATCTTTTTTTTTTTTTTTCTAGTAAATCATGAATTTGTCTCGGACAGTATTAAAAATATTATCGAAAGCTTACAGCAGCTTGCCAAACAAAAGCTAATAGAAAAAAGAATAGAGGTATTACTGGCATAACATCTACTATTGGATTCAAAAAAGCGTAGGCCTCGGGCAATTTGGCGACGAAAAAACTACTTGAATAAAGGAAAGAATTAAGACAGATACCGATGAAACTTAAGATATTAAGCATAACAATTTTTTTTTCTTTGTTCTTGAAGATAATTGTATTTCTTTTGATTTGATTGAGTTATTAATCCCCTATTATTGCTATGATATAAGGGATAAGGGAAAAATTAATAACATAAAGTAGGTCAAAAAACCTTTCTTTGATTTGAACTCAGCCAATCAAAAATCCTTCAATTCTCAAATAAAACGAGAATAGAAGAAATCCTACTTTCATACAATATCTTAATGGAATTATATGTAATGATCAATAAATTGAGTTTAATTGGATCTATAAACGTATCAAAATCTGAGCAACAATCTAATTTATTCTATAAATATTTGTACTGGAATTGACGACTAAGCACTACCAATATTAGTGTTTATTAGTGTTGAATATAAATGGGGCGTGGCCAAGTGGTAAGGCAACGGGTTTTGGTCCCGCTATTCGGAGGTTCGAATCCTTCCGTCCCAGAGTATGCGTATTATTATTATATATAATAATAGTATATTATAAGATATATGGAAAAATATTCGATATCAGACTATAGATTGCCGTTTTAAACAACCTTATGCTTAAGAGTCTAAATATAGATCGAATGTGATTGTTCTTTATTATTTTCTTATAATGATGCATTTCAGAAATGCGAAAGCCTCTATTATTCTCTATCTCTTAAATGGTTTGTGAAACCCGAGTATTTTTTTTCTGTGGATTTCTGAATTATAAACACGAAGGTCTTGTGTTTTTGGCACTAATGGAATTGAATTAATGGTCTTAAGAAACTTAAGACCTATTTAGGGTTTAGGGTACTAAATTTTAGAGTCAAATAAAAAAAAATAGGTAGGAACAATCGTTTACTCTAGATCTGTTTGACTTTCGCCTTATACAAGATAGTCTAGCACCTCCGAAACTAGTCCAGTCCCCCGTAGGATCCTTTTTTTATTTATGATGCATCTACTCGATCTAATTGGGGGTAGATAGGAGTTAATCCATAACGGAAGATATCAATTTGAATATCTGCCCGAATCTGATTAACAAAGAATCAAGTTACATATGTAACATATTATGTATTTCTTTTCACCTCATTTTTTCGTATGTTTGTCTGTAATGAATAATTGTAAATCCAAGTAACAATTCATACATCTTTTTCACTTTATTTTAAGGAAAGATTATTGAGTCTCTTAAGTTAAATAAACTAGGCAGAAAATGCTGATATGTATGTATTGTTATTATCTATTTTTATCGTTTTATTTCTTTTTTTTTTTTTTATTTTAGATCTATCTAATTGATGGGTTAATCCCGAATATACATTTATTTATCATAATCAAATGTAATAAATCCTTTACAAAAATTTATTCAAATAATATTATAATATAATATTTAGGTAGTAAATTTTCAATCAAGTAAATCTTTTTAATTATTTCTTATGAGTCCTTGGTACTCGAAGAAGTGTTAAACTCGTGAATCCATTCTATGAAGAAATTGAAAAATGGAGATTCTTAATTATTCGTAATTAATTATTTCTTAATTGATTTTATAGAAATTTCAAAAAATCTCTCTCTCTATCTAGAAAATATCTATATATAGAGAAATAAATATTGCACTCATACAAAAAAATGTTATTGATACAATATATACAATAAAATATGGGTTTCAATAAATTGAAGTATTGCTAAGACTTTTTCAAAAACTACCCATGTCATAAGAGTATAGATTACTATGGACCAACTAACCCAATGACTATACATGATTCCATAAATGAATCAATTACATACCAGTTCCAAGAAATTAGAGGTTATGGTAAAACTTCGTTTAAAACGATGTGGTAGAAAGCAACGTGCGACTTGAAGGACATGATCCACTGTGGATTCTTACACCCACCATTTTATATTATATAGGAATGAAGATGCTCTTGACTCGACATAGTTTGTTCGGTTGCACTCGAGCTCTTTTTTTTTTTTAGGGTTTTTGATGTAAATAGTACATGATGGAGCTCGAGTAGAAAGTATTGATTCATTTATCAAGGGCAGAGATCTAGGGTTAGTGTCAATCAATAAGTTAAAACTACTTCGTAAGTATAGGTTCGGTATACAAATCGAAAGGATCCAATTCGAACAAGTTTCAAATTCAAACATCAAATTGGATTAAAAGTGTATCACACGAGAATCCATTATTTATATGATTCTTTGATAAAAAGGAAATCAAAAAAAATGGTATGTTGCTACCATTTTGAAACGATTAAAGATCACCGAAGTAATGTCTAAACCCAATGATTCAAGGAAAGGATAAAGGATCCCGGAACAAGTAAAAATCTTTTTCAATTGTCTCAATAACTAAACTAGATCAGAATGAAGAATCGAAATAGATTCTAACGGAGACAGGCAAAAATAAAGAGGTTAGAGACCGCTCAATAAATGAAATGCTTAAGCTTAAGGGTTTTTTTTCCTTTGCGTGAGAGTTATCCAACTTGAGTTATGGGGATAAGAATGAGTTTTTTTTTTCAAAAGAAAAACAAAAGAATAAGAAAAAAATTTTTAAATCATAGTCTAATTGATTTAATAATCTATAGATCTATTTGACATTAATTAGAATTCTATACATAACTTTGAATTTCCTCGAGCCGTACGAGGAGAAAACTTCTTATACGGTTCTGGGGGGGGTACTTAAAATTTACATCTATCCCAATGAGCCGTTTATCGAATCATTGCAATTGATGTTCGATGCCGAAGAGAAGGAAGAGATCTTCGTAAAGTGGGTTTTTATGATCCGATAAAGAATCAAACCTATTTAAATGTTCCTGCTATTCTATATTTCCTTGAAAAGGGTGCTCAACCTACAGGAACTGTTCATGATATTTTAAAGAAGGCAGGTGTTTTTACGGAACTTCACCTTAATCAATAACCGAAATTCCATTTTTATTAATGAAATAAAAAAACGAGGGTGTGATAACTTAACTTGTATATAGCTTTGACTAACCTTTTCTTTAGTATTTCCCCCTCTCTCTTGTTCTATTCATACTATACACTTATTACCTTAAAATTGCGTCTTCGCTAATGAA
>NW_026123988.1:0-30707 GCF_025177605.1 Cucumis melo
TGATTTACGCTCGCCTATAGCCGAGTGGGTTTTGTGCATTTTGACTAATATAGAAAAAGCATTGATCCCACGGAGCGGTTCAAAGATTCCTTCCCGGAATCGGGAAAGCCATTGAATTCGGATTCAAAGAAAAATCAGAGGCGGGATGGGGAAAAGAAAGTAGAGCACAGGTCTTCTTTCTCTCTCTCCCTATCTATTCTATAGGATGAGGAGACCTGGATCGATGGAATTGATAAGAATGAAACTACCACGGACCGGAGTGCAAATTGGAAGGAGAGGTTCTCAGCGGAGGTCTCTTTCTTCAGTCTCCCTTGAATAAGAGGTTGACTCATTCTCTCTTGTCTACGCCAAAGATGATAAGAAGGTTGTGCTCTCCCACCGATCCAGATACCGAAATACCGAAAGCAAGAGGAGCGAGAAGGAAGAGGAAGACTAAGCGAGACCTGAAGGGTGCGGCAGAGGAGAGGTTGGAAAGGGAAGGGGGTACCCGCTAATTCAGTAGATTCGCTTTTCTTCTTTCAGGTTTAGCGGTTGGAGCCCGCTCTCCTCGTTTAGCTAGACGAAGCCTTTCATTGATTTCATTCTACGAGGTGAAAACGAAAGTCAAGGATCAAAGAATTTGAGAAGAACTCCTGTCCTCGAGAAGAGGATAAACAAGGGTCAAGACTACCCCACGGAGGGGTAGGGTCCGGCCACCATTTCCGGAGAATTAGTTGATTGGTCAATCCCTTTACGAGCCCCAAATGTGAACATGGCTTCGGCAGTCCTTAGTCTTTCGGAAGAGAAAGAAGGCTAGGGAAGATCTCTTTAGTTGGATTGAGTGAGGGAAGAGGAATAGGTTGATCAGAAAAGGAAGTTCTTTAAGCGCATAGGTCCCCGTTCAGGATGCTGCCCTGGCTTTTTTTTTGCTCTTGCTTGCATTATAGATCGATCGGTATTCCCACTCCATCCACCCATCTCCTTTCTTAGACTTCGACTTTCAGGATTCGGAGGGAATGAAAAGAAAGATTATCCTCCGTAGCCCTTTCCAGTAGTGCCCCGAGAAGCCGGTCACCGGTAGGCTAAGAACTCGTAGAGTTGAAAGACTTTCATGCCACCGGATGATTTAGTGTGCAAATGGGTTCAAGAAAACTCTTTCACTGAAATTGGGGGCCCAGTATACCGCGGAGTGGGATTCATTCGAAAGAAGGAAGGGTACGACCTGGTGGGGAGTGGGACGGAGCTCATCTCCTTTAGTTGGGTCCGCTGGAAAGGTTGCAGTTGCTTTTCTTCTTTAATTAAGCTAGGCAGGACCAGGATGAGCGGAGAAAAGAATGAACTCATGAAGAGAGAAATCCGATCATTCTCATTCTTTTCATTCCTATGCATGAAGATAGAAAGAACCCTTGATCTTTCCGACTAGTCTTCTGAAGAAATGGAATCCCCTTTATTAGTGAGAATGCAGAAAATCCAAGGGCCCACTTGCGCTCCCTCGCTCGATAGGCTTTCGCTCCGTCTTCCTCTGTATCAGATCGATGAAGATATCAGTCTAAGGCTAAGAAGAAGTTCCTCTTAATCTCGCTCCGCGGTCAAAGAAAATTGAGAAAAAGAATCAGAAAATCAGTCTATCTTTCTTCTTCTGATCTTGATCTCTTTCGAAAAGCCAGGGCAAGCCCTGGGTCTGGCAGAGTCTCAACCGATGGTTAAGAAGGTTAGACTTTCCATGAACTATCTACACCCGTCCGGAGGACCCAGACAAGATAATATAAAAGATTAGAATTCTCGGTTTTCAGTAGAAAGTTTGAATTCTAAAGTAATTGGTTTTAGTCATGAACGAGGAGAATAAGTGGAAGGTGCGAGGATACCTTACTTAATTAAGAGAAAGAGGATGAAGTACAGGAAGACTGATGACTTCTTCTTTCATCCTGATCTTTTTTCGGTAGCAGGAATTCTTATCAGTTATCTTTCCTCAGTCACTGTAATGGGCCTAGCCCTCTTCCTCTGTCTCTTTCCTTCACTCCTTTCAGGTTGTGCTAGTTTGTTCAGGCTTTCTCACTCTCTTTCATTCTCAATTCATTAACGAGAAAAGAAGGAAGAATGATGCGATTTCACTCATTTCCGAACTCATATTCTCTATTTCGAAATTACGTAAGTCAGAGAAGAAATTTCTCGGTAGTTTCAGCTTTTTCTATCTTTCTTCTTCTTCTCTTTTAGTCTTTCGAAGGCCCCAAAGTGCTCTTCAATAGCGGACCGTCAAATATAGGTGCCCGAAGATGCCGGTAAAGGTCTGGCAGAGTAGAAAGCAATAGAGAAGAAGAAGAGAGTATGGGATAAAGAAAATCAGTCCTTCGGACGCTTCAAACTTGTTGCTGCATTTCTCTAAACCCGAAATCTCTCCCTAGGCTTTTCTTATTGCCCTACTCTCTGCCCCTTGAAAGGAAGGATCCTTGGACAATCCCCTGATCTTTCATCCACAAGAAGAACTGCTACTGAAACCGAAAGAGCTCCTGGGAGTACGACGGATTCCACGGGTGGGGGTTCCTCCCTTCTTTTCCCTCCTTCCTCCGCCTGCAGCCACTGATTTTTCTCTTTCTACTTCCTCTGGGATCCTAATCCGAAACCTCGTATGCTCAGCCTAACTCCTCAAGCTCATTCCCCGTCCGAGATCAAAAAGGTAATTCAGCTGGCACAAGCATGATGATCAGAATGTAGGAATATGGGCAGAGCAGCCTAGATCCTCTTTCTAGGGGGAGCTCGTGAGCGCTTTAGGATTGAATACCCTACTTCCTTCCTACCCTTCTCCTACTAAATCCCACTACGCGGTAAATCAGGTGGAGGGGGGAAGAAGTTCAATCGGGCCTAGATCTCCGCCGCCACCAGATCGAACCTATTCTTTTGTTAAAGACATCTTTGCTTGCAAATGGTTCAGCCCCGTAGAGTAGAGCTCGCCTTTGACACGGAGGTAGCCTGAAGGATCAGAGACTACCCTTATACCCCTATCCCCTTTTCCCCTTGCACTCCTTAACTTCACTTCGTAAACTGCTAAAATCAAACTCTCTCAATATGAAAATAGTGGAATTCATAGTTTGGGTGAAAAAGGTCCTCCGGACCACTAAAAAAGTTATGATTTCGATCATTCTTTGAGCTATAGAAGTCGTCTTAAGACCGCGGATTGAAGTGGAATAATCAGCCTCCGGCTGGGGTCTAGATCCCCGTAGTTAGGCTCATAAAAGAAAGGTGCAAAGAATATATAGATTCCGCGTAGGAGAAAGAAAGGCGCAAAGAATATTGCGAAGGAGTGGCTTACGCCTACACGGATGCTTTACGCCTAGACGGATAGACAGAAGATTTCTTTCTTCCCTTTTCTTTCTACCTTTTGAGCACTTTGATGAGCCTAAACATATTCATGAAATATTCTTTGAACCTGCCTTGAGTCCTTTTTCTCGCTAATAGGTCCGGCCATAGGTCCGCCTTTTCCATCTTTCAGGGATAGCTATCCGGCTGACTTCTGATTTCGCTGGCTTCGCCTTCATACTTTTGCTTACTGCTGGCTTCGCCCCTTAGATTTTCTTCTTGTACTTCGATCATTCTTTGCCCCTTATACTGACTGACCTCTTGTACTCTACTTCTTCCCCTTAGACTGATTGTACTGACTGACTTCCTTATACTGACTTACCTCTTCGATCATTCTTTGCCCCTCACCTCACACTGATTCTTTCTTTCCTTCCTCTCACCTAAGACAGAATGTATACCTTTCCCTAAGACAGACTTGCGCAATATTCTTTGCACCTGCCTCTTCTGTAGGGCTTCGCCCCTCACACTTTCAGTTGCTTTCCTGCCTCTTCTGTAGGGCTTCGCCCCCTTATACTTCCTCTTCCTTAGACTTTCTTACCTCTTCGATCATTCTTTGCCCCTCACACTCTATATATTCTTTGCGCCTGCCTCTGATTGGTCCTTCTCAAGGACCCAACTCCTAATATCAATATCTCAGGGCTAGGGATGGGATACGGGGAATGGAACCTCTTAGTACCGGGCAAGGGGAATGCATGCTATTTCCATTTCTTCACATCCCACCCAACCCAGCTATCTTGTCTCGTAGATAGCAAGGTCAGTTGATTCTTGCTCATGACAAGGCAAGGAATATGAATTCAGCCTCCTTCGCCCGCACTTTGTTCTCGGACTATTCCCTGTAGAATTCAGTCCCCCTAGTCCTGGCTATGTGGATACTCATTCTAAACCACATGGGAGCTTCTGTAGCCAGCGGCCATCTGGATACTAAAAAGATTACGAGACTTTTGCCCCCACTCTAATTTCCCCGTCTCCACCGGAGACTGTGCAAGGGAAGTGTCCGGGTTCCCTTGACGAGGCAGACGAAGTGCGGGTGTGCATCCGATGATCCGGTTCAACTTGCTAGCCTAAGCACGTCTCGAGTTTTGATGAGTCTCAGAAAAAAAACCGATGAAAGATGCGGGTACATTAGAGATTCGAAGGTCTCCGTTTTCCATTTTATAGCCTTTATCTTGTAGGTCAACTCGAGATAGCAAGAATATACAGGAGCCATTAATATGGACAACTTTTCTCCCTACACGGGAAGCCACCACGAGAAAGAAAGCTTCCGGGCCAAAGATGATTGTCGAGAACTCCTGGCTTAACTCAAAAATAGGTCGCTCATTTGCTCCTATGGCCTATCTTGCGGCAAGGCCAGGCCCCCCTATGGAAAGTCCGGCTTTCAAGCCCTAAACGGCCTTCAGGTCCACCCGCCTACTCAAGAAATCCGAGACCTCTTGCAAGGGTTTTAGTAGGTTCGGATCGAATCCTAAGTCAATTCTATACATCATAAAGACGAAAAAGACCCTTTGCCACTTCCTTCCTTTTTTCCTTGCTTCAAAGGCGTCCCTTTCTATTATTCCCTTCCTTCATTTACGGCAAATAAAGCAGCCGAAGAATGGGAATGCCTCACTCTACCAAGTAAAGCAACTCCAACTGGAACTGGCTCGCAAACTCTTCCTGCTTAGGAATACAACCACAACCCACAACCTATGGCAACTCCCAATGGCTTACTTACTCCAGCATTGCCTTAACTTGCTTCTTAGCCTTAGGGACTCTAACTCCTAGAAGTCGAACTCGCTCGCTTACCGCTACGTGGGTGCTTTCCAGACAGGAATTTACCTATCAGTGGGAGAGGGGAAAGGCCTGGAGAAGAGAATGCCACTATAAGATCGGGTCTCAAAAGTCTCTGCCGAATCCGACTAATTCCCCATTGGTAGTCAAAGACGGATGGTTCTAACCCTCTGCTTTAGCATAGTCAACCCTTCCCCGGTTGGAAGTCATTTCACTTTCAGACTGCTTCACTAGTGTAGTTAGTCAGTATACTTCTTTCCATTTTTGGATCCGCTTGAGACTCCTTCTTTCCTTCTTTGTCGAGGAATCTCTTTCTATCTTTTCATACTTCTCTTTCCTTTCTTTGAGTCAGTCCGCCCTCTGATTTTATGGATTGGTCGAGCATATTATTTCCTAGGGTGCAGGTCTGTTCTAGCTTTATGTATAAGAGAGTCGTGCTTCTCTTCCTCTTCCACAGGTCTCTCGAACCTGCAGATTGCTGCTATCCCCCCGAAGAGGTTCTTCGCCCATTATGGAATGCAAGAGCAAATCAATCCCAGTATTGTAAGAGAAGGGTCAGCGCATCCAAGCGGAGCTAAGAGGTGGTGCATTTCTGAGTCACTGAGGAAGCAAGTCTACCCCGAGTGGTCAACCCTCTTGTTTACTTTCATTGCCTCGTGGATGTCAACCCAGGTCTTCTTTTGTTTTGTCCAATCGAGTGGGTATTGTGTCCCCTTAAGCTATAAGGCCCACTACGCGCTAGGCCGCTTATTTCCCATCCAAAAACCGGATCCCTAGGCCAACCCTACTGGAAAGCTACTTAAGAAGACAGAACCCCGAGGGAAATAGTGAATCATAGGTACTTAGCCTCCTTACTAAGATGGGTATATCCGGCTTTCTAGGACCCTACTTCCTAATAGCTAGGCAGACTCGCAGGAAGATGCTCCTGATAGTGCGCATTTGTATTAGTACGAAAATGGATCTATGCCCGAGTGCATTACCAAGCCAAGAGCTGGGTAGCTAGTAGTTCTTGTTCTTCTCATTCCTACTAGTCGGATAGGAAGAAATGCCTAGCTACCTAGTTAGAAGAAGAGAGCTAGGAGCTAATAGCTAATAGGATAGGCAAAATTCACCGATCTACGTTGAGAAGAAGGGCTTACCTCACTCACTTGGAAGGGAGTTGGTAATATTCAATATTGACTCGACCTGTCCGGAGGACGGGGAAATAGGTTGAATAGTCCGGAGGAATTTGAGAATCAGTCCTCTGCTTTTTCTGGTCACCTTGAAGGACTGATCGATTTCTTGTCAATCAATGAAGAAGGTTCAAAGAAGCAAGAGAAAGAAAGGTCTGATATATAATAAATAAGGAGTTGACAAAGACGTCCTTATAATCAGTAGTAGCCGTGTAAAAACCTACTTCAAGGAAAAGGAATTTCATGATTATGGGAGCAGAATAAAGGGAAGAACAAGAGGCAGTGGCTGCCGCTGTCTCAGTTAGTCTTGAGGATATCATATAGGCTCGACCTAGAGGGAGAGGAGTCGATCCCTTTTCCCTTCTTTCGTTGGGTCGGGCGGAGGTCCGCTGCTTATTCCGATTCTCATGCCCTAGGCTTCCGAGCTTGTGACCTTTTCTTCGGTATACCCTCATAACGAGTCAGAATACTCTTAGTCTAATAGTACTGTACTCACTGAAAGAAGAACTGCAACTTCAACGGCCGAAAGAGTTTGCTACTTACTGAGAAAACCGGGGGTAGATCTTTGAAGGTTTCACAGGCGGAATACCGCTACGTGGGAAATAGACTGATAGCCTCTTTACGAACCTTTTCCTTATCAATGATCTTTGAGCCTTGAGAGGGAGGTGAACATGGAAATTCTCATGCCTGAGGACGGAATCAAGCTTCTAACTAAAACTGAATAAAGATCTCTTTCGCTCCGGCCTCGCCCGCGTAGTGGGAGTCTCGTCGCCCCGATCAACTAATAAGGAAGAAGAGAAGACCAGTCGGCAGCTGAAACTCTGTCTCGCTCTCTCCTTTCGAGTAGTCCTCCTTTGCCCAAGCTTCTTCGAAGACTATCTTAGTTCGCCCTTGAGGCCAAGGCATCCTGATTTTTGTTTTGAACCTTCTTCAATATTATTCGAGAATTCTTCTCACCTTACTTATGAGAATTTAGGATAATATCCTTATGAAACTTATCCGGAAACTGAAACTTCAACGGCAAGAGAAACTGCGGACGGACGATTGGCTTCCACTAGGGATGCGGACTTTGTGGATTCTGAAAGAAAGAGAAAGGTTCAAAGAATATTGACGCTTTCAAGCTCAAGCTTCTCGGGCACAACTGGTCTCATGAAAGATCGAATGAAAGTCAATGAAGAAGGGCAACTAAAGCATCTTTAGATTCACTTTCTCAAGATATTTGATAATGATAATAAAGGGAGAGTCTGAAGTCTGGTTCTTATCTCTATGAACTCATTCTATTTTGGAAGAGGAAGAAAGCCTCTTGGTCGATTTTTGACCCCTTTCTTATTGCAGACGGAGGCTGGATGAGTTCCCGTAGGTTATTTTCCTGGGGAAAGAGAGATAGGGGAAGAGCATACAAGACCTCTCAAGAGCTGAAAGGGATCCTTCCCGCAGCTAAAGTAGAGAGAGGAGATAAGAATCCCCTTCATTCCTATCCCGAAGAGGTCTCCCTATGATTAAGATTGAATAAAAAACCGTGGGGCCTTCAAGGTCATTTAGACTGAAGATGGATCCATTATTTGATTGAGAGCATCCATCCTTTTTTCTATACTCTTTTCAGTCCCTTTCTTCTCGCATGTCTGATATAAGAACCCGAGCGGTAACCCACAACGAGGTATCACCAAAACCAACTATGGACGTGACCGGCTAAGATAAGGACCATTGCGCACGAGGACCGGAAAGGAGAAGGCTTAGGAATCTGTCTCGCTTTCCTCGGCCTCTAGCCTCTACCTCTACTGGATTGAGAACCCCTTTGAAAGACGTACTAACTAAATCTCCTCACTGATTTCAAGGTAGAAAAGGGACTATTGAAGGACTGATTCTCATCCGAAGAAAAAGAAAGGTCGCAATATTCTTTGCACCTTGCACTCCTTTCTTTCTCTCTGAATTTCATGCCCTTCCCTTCGCGCCGGAGGGACGGGGATCTGGACGCTCAAAGAATGATCGAGGCTCCTATAAAATCTGATTTTCAAGTCCGACTAGAAAGGTGAAAAGGATCCTTATCAATGAAGAAGGCTCATCAAAAAGAAGGTTTCAGATTCCTTATTATTTCAAAAGAAGATTGAGAGTAGGTGCTTTTTCAGAGGGGTCAAAGTTCGCCTTCTTTCTCTTGGTCGTGGAGCAGGCCACGAGGAAGGCTTAGGCTTCGACTTCAATCAATTCGGAGATTGAGAATAATCTCAGAGAAGGTTGCCAGTGAGGTGGTTCATGTGAGAGAGGAAGATAGCCACTGAATAAGGATAATCATCTTCTGCATAAGCTTCTTAAGATGAGAACTGGATAAGCTGCATCATAAGATAAGCTTTCCACGGATTCGGCTAGTAGGCCCCATGGCCATGTAGACCTCGCTCCAGCCTTTGCCTCAGACATTCTTCTTCCCTAGGCGGATTTCAATTCCGAAAACCCTTTTCTTTTACGAGATGATGCACAAGTTCTTGGTCTCGGGTAGATATGGTAGAACAAGACAAGAGCGAGAGGACCAGTCCGAATATGGATCAATAGTCCTTCGGACGGTTCTCAATCTTTCTTGGCTTCTTATTGCCTCAGTCGCAGTTCTTCTTTCAGAAGTAGGCGTTGTGGAAGTCAGAAGTTCTTTTCTTTCTCTTTCCGCTCTTTCATCTAAAAGGTAATTCACTCCTCGCCTTATCTATAGCTTTTTCTAGTCCCAAAAAGTCTCTCCTCACACAGGACTAACTCCTAGCCCAAGCACCGGTCCGTGGTAGTTGAATTTCACCCTACTCTGAGTCAAGGGGAAAGAGAAAAGACTGAGTCCTCTGACTTTGACCAACGGGGAGAATGAAAGGCCTCATCTGACTCATTCCTTTATCCTCTCCTTCTCTTTCTTTCATAGTGAGAAGAGAAATATATCTTGAATAAATCACTCTCTTCTGATTTCTTTCGAGAACTTCTAGCTGGAGGGGCCCCGTGGGGGTCCTACTCATCCTTCTATTAAGTTACGTGGAATGAAAATCGACTAAAAGAAAGGAGCATTATCCCAGTGAATTGAGTTCAAAGCCTTGATATTTGCCTTGGCAAAGAGATCTCTCATCTTCCATGACGCATACTCAACTGCAAAAGCAAGAAGAAGAAGAACTTCAACCTCCACTGCCACCGGCAGAACGGCCTCACTCAATGAACAAAGGGCGGAAACTACTTCTGCTACAGAAAGAAGAAGGGATCCCGGTCCGTGGTAGTTTAATTAGTACTGGGACGAGGACGGATTGAAAGATAGCTTCCGCAACGGCAGCCACTGATGAAAGAGATAAGTCAGACTTTCCCCATCATTCAAGATTGAGTTAGCTACGAAAGAGTCTAATCTAACCTCTGATTCTCTTTCTTCTTTCCTGCGTATCTCGTGGGCCAGAGCGCAATATGCTTCTTCAACCTAGGAGGCATGAAACTAAGCGACTTCTGGGGCCAGTGCATGAAAGAGATAAGCTGTGTGGTCCGCCTGTGTCCATCCTCTCAGATACAACCTTGGTGACAGAAGATGTGATCAGAAAGGGGAGTGGAGACCACTATCTTTTTATAGGAAGAACTGAGCACCATGGCAAGATTCTTTGAATTTGCTCCTATGAGACAAGCCTGAGTCTCCTGGCAGAAGTAGAAAGCCTCCCAGAACTCATCGAAGATTTCTCACTGACTGATGGTCATGGTGTATAGCCACGCATTTGTTCTGGAAGGAGTGTAGGCGATTGGCTCTCCAGTCGGGCTACCTCTTTCTCGCTTTCTATTTCAAGCAGTGCAGAACCCTACTTATTACGTCGGTGACTCTACTACTCCATTTTTCCATCCCTATTTGTCTCCACTACCAAGTCAGGAAGACTCTCATTCTTTGAATCGGAAAGGGATTAGAGTGAAGGATCCGGCCGTGATCCCTCTGTCTTTGTTCTCGGTTTTCAGTCAGCTTACGCTGTGAGCAAGGACACCTTCGACAGTCTCGTCCGACCCTCTATCTAAGAAAGAATCCGTGCCTTTGTGTCTCATTCTTTGGTGAAAAGCAATGATTCGCACGCTTGATAGAGCGGTATGTACCGCTACGTGGGGCATCCTCACTCTGGAACAAGGAATTGACTTTGTCCCCAAGATGGAAGTCTATCCCAACTCCGCCGTGGTGTGCGAAGCTCATGGCACAGAGCGGTGATCAAACTCTCTATGCCAAGAATCTTTCTTTGCCTTCTTTCTTGTCCGACATCATTTTCATTCATTCTACTGTGCATTAAAGCGTACGGACATCGGTGCTCCCAAGGGGCAAAATACACACGGTACATCTTCCACTCAAATAATGAGACCATCTATCAGTGGCAGTTTGCTAATATCGATCTTAGATGAGGCCCACTCCCGGGAGACTATCTTGCGCTTGTAGCCAAGAGGAGGGTCTTCGCCATTGGGAATTAGACAGAGGTTACTCGGTACACCAATGGTTGGCTAGCGTTCTGAAGCTCATCCGATGGTACGTACCTTCGATCAGCTGGCCCATAGAAAGGATGAATCTATTCCATTGACTTGAAAAGCGCATAGGTAGGTGGCCTCATTGACTTCTCTGATGGAGACGGCCATCTTCCCTCAGTATTGCCTTGGCTTCCAAGATAAAAGAGGTTCGTCAAAAAGCAGAAGCCTCTTGCTTTTATTACTGGACAGCCTCATTATTCCTCCTGGCCGTCAATATTCTTTGAACCGCGGAGTGGGATTTTATGGATCGGTCTCGCCTATATCTACCCTATCTCATCACTTAATGGGCAGCAGCATCAGAGGTCTATCCTGGGAAGAAGTTGACTTCTGTAGCTGTGCTCGGTGATTTCTCATCTTTTCCACCCTTTGTTCATTGAGGCGGTTAAGGACGCCTACTAGAAAAGTCAGAGTTAGGCGTCGGCATCTCGCCAGGAAAATATGGAAACTACCGGACGAGTTTGCGAAAGGATTCCGGTTAGACTGCATAAGAGTGGATCTTTCGCCCATGGGGTGGTCTATCATATGAGAGTTAAGCACCCCATGCCTCTTTCGACTCGGCTGCGGACCGCAGAGGCCTTGGCTTTCAGTCCGCGTCTCGAGTTAGGCTTTCGGCATGGCCGTAGAGCAAAGAGACTGATCGTGATGCTAGCCTTCGCCTCGTGCAGTCACCCCGTCTTGGCTCTATCCTTAGGACTTTGGGGTTATGTCCCTCCATCCTTGCTTAGATCAGGCAGAGCACATCAAAGTCTTGCCGCATACCTCCCGTGGTCAGAATCCAGACGAGGAAATTAGGGATCTCTATGAGTACACCCTATGCCTGGATGCACGCCTATCTCAAGTGGAGATCTAAGATCGAAATGGATCCCACGATCACCCTTTCTGAGATCCTCAAGGTTCCAGAGTACTCTTTTGGTACACTCCTTTTTCCAAGATAGAGGAGTTCAGCTTTGGCATCAAGTTAGGTATCTACGACTGGGCAAAGCCCTTAGTATGAATATCCTTGAATTACCAGAGTGAAAAGGCAGTCTTTCATATTAGGGGTAGAAAGATCTCATTCCTTTTTCAAACAAATAAGGAAGGGGAAAGCTAATATGGAAACTCCACTAAAAGGAGTCCTTCGGACCGGTCAAATCAATTCTTGAATTCATAGTGAGTACGAAAATCCACTGATTTCAGAAAGAAGAAAAAGCAGACAGGAATTCATTCATAGAAGGCGCTGAAAACTAGTCTTTTCACTGTCAAATCAAATGGTTCGATCCTATAGTAATCTTTGGAATACTCTTTTTAGAAGATAAAAACCTGTCGAGCTCATCTCCTCCTTCAACTCTTTCTCGTCCTTCGTCACGTATACACAAAGGCTGGCTAACCTATCCTATCCAGTCTCCCCTAACCTATGATCATTGTTCTAGACTCCGCAATCTCTTCTTTATGAACTCAAGTCATAATCCTGTCTATTGCTTTCAAAAACAAAGAAAGCACTAGGCCGGAGAAGGCGCGAAGCGGAGCGACTAAAATGAAAGACGTGGGGACTTGTCTTCTTCTTATAAGGAATATGAACCTATGACAAAAGCTAGATCAAGCACTGGTGACTACTTCTGCAAGAAGAAAAGAGAGACTTCAAGGAAGGGGGATGATCCCCTCCTTTATGCTTTCTCTTTCCTTTATTCATTGATCAAGGGAGACTGATTACTTAACCTTCGGTCGATCCCATGATAGATAACCTTCCCCTCAACTTCAGACTTGAGATATTATATTCTACCCTTGATCTTCTCTTCAAGAAGCTAAACCAATACGATCAATGGATAGATCTACTTGATGATCTTTCAGGAACCTATGATGGAATCAATCAGTCTAATACGATGAGGGAGCTAGAAAGCAATAAAGAAAGAAAAGAGAGCAGAATAAGAAGGTCAGGCCGGAGGAGTATACCATTTCAGAACTAGAAGATAAGTACTTGCTACTAGATTGGATAGCGACCAACCTACTGTGGACCCATAATAAGGAAAGAACTAAGAATTTACGGAAAACCCTGCACACAAGACTGATAATTCATATCATTCATACCCTTGGCACCTAGTGGAATCTTTTCTTTAGTGGATCAAATCGAATATGGAAACTCCTCCGGACGGGTCCTCCAGACCTCAAAGATCCTAAGGGAGCAGTCTCGTCTGAACTTTTTTTATGCTTTCCTTCCGCGTAGTCCGATCTATTTTTGGGAGTGCAAAATCAGTGAAAGGAATCAAACTCCACAGAAGAGAGGAAGACGTAGCGGTGTGAAGGAGAGAGATTTCGGACCCAAAAGATAAGAATGAAGGATAAGATTCCCATTCCAGGCTCAAAGCCGACTTTTGGGGAAAGAGTGGAAGCGGCCAAAACCGCCATAAGAAGAGATAGGGAGGCAGGCTTGACTTACCTAGGAGAGGATCAAGGCTCGAGACCTGCTCGGAAGCTCGAACTCACTTCAGCTTTATCTCGGGGGAGTCTGATATTCATTCGCATATTTCAGTCATAAAGGTCAGGAAAATCCGTCTATGGTGGGAAAGTCCGTGAGCATGGATGAAGGTCGCCGTCAACTCACTGACAAAGGCTAAGGCCCACTCCGCGGGCGAAGAAGCTTGACTTAATGTAGAAGTGACCCTTGATTTACGGGAGGATCGGAAGCGAAGCGGCTGGATGATTGCCGGATTCACACATCTTTTCTCTATTTATGTGGGGAGGATATTTAGTAGGGCGAGGCATCGATCATGGCTTTCCACGAAGCCTTTTCTTTTGCCAAAGAGATCTCATTCAACCGAGAAGAAAAGAGAGAATGAGATCGGCCGGTCTGTGACGCTTTCCTCTGCTTCAAGAGATCGAGCTTCCACTTCGTCTTCTCTCTCTCCCTCTTTCTTTTTGCTTCGCACCTTGAAGCCGCAACTTCAAACTTTTCCCTATGAGAATAGAGTTCTTCTTTAAGGAGTGAATGTCCGAGCCGCTCCGCCTTCTGATAATAGTCCTTATTCCTATGAAAGGGAGAAGACTTGAGAACTTCAAGACCCGACTTAATAGTTATTGCTTGATCGGCGTCCTAGTCGATTTCAGTGACCTCCGAACGAGAGTTCTCATCTCATTTTCCACGGGTTTATGGAATGAATGAACCTCTTTTCACAAGATTAAGGAAGACTGAAAGCTAGGGAAGAAAAAAAGGATAGAGGAGGTTCAGACGATAGAGGAGGCTTGAACCGGAGGCAAGGCTCAAAGAATGATCGAGGAGGACTCAAAATTGAAAGGCGCGAAGCGAAGGGACTGAGCGCAATCAATGAAGATCCATAAATCAGGGGGCAAAACCTAGGATTTTGTGCATTCGCACTAAGAAAAGAATCTCAGAATCAAAGGATAGAAGGAGAGAGATCTTGTGCAAGGTTGGTCGATCAATCTCAATGCATAGCAAGAATTCAGTACTCAAGCAGAAAGAGAAGGCTGACTCGCGCGACGACTCCCAATTTCTGACTTTCAGTTTGGTCTTCCCGGACATTGCTTTTTCTGTCCATTTGACCTCTTCCCACTTGAGCTTCCTTCATTCCTTCCCTTCTACACCGCTACGTGGGCCATTGCATTCGCATTCAAACTCCCGTTCTTGGATGAAAACCTGGGAAAATAGTGCATTTGCGAGTCAAAGCCTAGGCTTTTTCTGGGAGTCTTCTTCCAAATAGTAGGTCCCGGGAAGATGAAGAGAGAAGAATGGAAATTTTGAGTTCTGAACTTATCTAATTGAGAAATTCAATGGAGAATATTCTTCTGGAATATGAGTTCATTCATTAATTCAAAGAATGAATCTTCATTCTCTTTCTTCATAATATTGAAGGGCTTGAGGATTCTTTGCTTTTTATACACAATCTCGCCTTTCTTTTCTGGGTCAGTAATCTAATATATGATTTTTCTTCATCTCTATGTCTGGTTCACGCAGTACCATAATACCAAGGGCTTGATATTTCTTAGTTCTAGGTCTTGATTCTCGTCCGATTCCTATTTCAGATGATAATGGCACAAGAGAGAGAGCAGACTGAAGATCCGGATGTGACCTTGGCGGATAGACTTTTTCGACTTTCTTCCGCCTTCGCACCGGTCCGTGCTAGCTTAATTAGGTTGGGTACCGATGAATTGAGTGAATCTACTAATTGGGATTTCTACGAGAAAAGGAAAGAGATAAATCAGGTGAGGCTTCGACCCCTATTCCGATCCTCTTTATGATGAGAAGCTCCCGACAGAGACCTATTCCTTATTCATTGATCTCTCTCCTCTACCCACTACGCGGTACTCGTCTTCTAACCCTTGTTCATTCAGGCGTCCGGCTACTTCCGAAAGAGAGAAATCGAAAGAACTCCTTTTAAGAAGGATGCCTTGGTCTATATACTCCTCCAGGACGTCCTCAGTTTCTAGGGAAATCTTTCTGACTCAAGAGGACAGGTCTTTGAATGGCAATTAAGGGGTCCAGATGCGTATCAGGAGTCTGAAATCCATATGAACCTGTGGAATATACTCAAAAGGAGGTTATGAAATAAGGAGACTCAAAACAAAGAATAGGGTTCGAAGAAAGTCGACTGATAAGGAGTCAATGAATAAAGACTCATTTCATAAAGCGAAAGGACTGAATGAGAATAAAAGAAGGTTCAAAGAAATTCAACTACCACGGGCCGGTTCGAAGAAAGTCGACTGATTATGAATTTTTGTAATCAACGACCTTGTAATCCTTAGCGAAAATGAACAAAAAGCTAGGTTTTGGGTATGGCTGGCAGCAACTTTTCATGAAAAAGATGTAAAAATTTCTCTATTATCGTTAAATAGAAAGATGAGAAAAAGGACCATTTTGCAAGAAAAAAGACGGGAAAACGCAATGAAAGAAGAAAGCCTATCAAAGAAATTCACATAGTTTGATGAGAGTTCTAGTTTCTGGTCCGGATAAAGAGAGGAGAAAGAAAGGAGAAAGTAGTGAAATAAAGGAGAAAGTAGTTGACGGCTCTTTCCTCTTTCCGCTACGCTCCGCTTCCGCTCCTGATAAAGGGAGAAAGAGGTTCCCGGGGGGGGTTACGCAGAGCTCGCCTTCGGGTTCTTCCTAGGTCTTTACCAAAAGTCTGAGTTTGAGTTACATAAACCCTTGCGCAGAGCTCACATCTGGACCTTTGTTTTTGGAAGAGGGGAATGAGATTCCCTTTAGAGCGGAGAAGGAGGCTGAATGAATATGAGTTAGAACGATCCCCATATTCATGTTCACTCGTCCTAAAAATAGGAAGGAGTCTTAAAACGTAGAAGGACTGATTAATGGAATTAGAAGAAGCGAAGGTTCAAAGAATATTGACTAGTTAAGGCTCAATGCAATATGAGTTTTTCATATTTTCTAGGCGAAGTCCTATCAATCCATTATTTTGACTTCTTCTTCCTTTTATTAGTATTTAGTAGTTCAATCCCAGATTTTGCAAGGTTTTGACATCGGTTCAAAGAAGATTGAATGAATGAATGAGAAGAAAGAATGAAAAAGATGTAAAAAAAGGACTATTATCGTTAGATAAGAACAGTCCTTCGGACTAGAAAAATGCAAGACAAGATCCCTGCCTTTCTTTTCTTGCCTTGATTTCGTAAACTTTCTAGGATGAGTTGGATCCCTTGTAATTTGCTTAAGACATGCAAGTCAGGAGTTCAGACTCCTTTTCGCAAATTCTTTGCTCCCGTCCGTAAGGCGCGAAGCGAAGGGCATGAAATTCAGAGAGAAAGAAAGGCTCAATGCAATATGAGTGATTCCTATTCAAAGCCTCGATATGATGCCTTTCCGGGTGAGCTGACTCTGGAAGAAGGAATTAGCGCTACGTGGGGAGGTCAAAGAGGAATTAATCAGTCCTCCGCCTAATTCATATGGGGATCTGGTTTTTCTTTTTCCATTAATCAGTTGCACGACTGATCAGTCTAGTCAATATTCTTTTCACCTTCGCTTCAATGATTTTGTCTTAATACTCCTATTTATTTGGCCTTCACCGATATTTAAGTAAAACAAAGGCTAGGCGCAAAGAATATTGCGAGGACGGAGGACAGGTCCGAAGGTTCAAAGAATATTTCATGAATGAGTTCATCATATTTGAGAGGTAAAAGAGTTCTCCACTGAACCAAGAACAAAGAAGAGAACTTTGCCACTTTGATTCATATACGACAAGATAGTGAAAAAGAAGAAATTTCAGCCTAGGAGCAACTGAACTTTCCTCTCCAGACCTAGGGGATCGGGACTAAGCCGTAGATAGAATTTGCGTACGGCTTACATCTGTCATGTGAAACTGAAAGAGAAAGGGACTAGCTGGCCCGCCCAGCCTTTGTTCATTGATCCTTTCGGCATAGGAAATCGGAAGAGCTAGCTCAGAAGCAGTTGCGGGATCCGTTGGAAGGTATCACAACTATGTAGGAAGAGGTCCCATCAGACTTAGTAGGGGGAGTCAGATCTCTCTTGAGTCAAGCTATTATTATACAGTTTCGGAAAGCGGAAGCGTCAGCTAAATAGGGTTAGAAGCTATTTCTAGGGTGCTGAGTTGGAGAAGCCCATAATAGGAAGACAAGAAGAGTCAGCGAGTGAGGTTAGTCTTCCATCTTCATACGACCGAGAAAGGCTAGGTTAGAACTAGCCTAAAGCTATCACTATTAATTGGATCGGTTAGAACTAGTTGACTCGGTATGAATACGACCAAGAATCGGCAGAAAGGGTGCAGCTATCCAATCAGACTTAGTAGGGTAAGGTAAGGGGGTAGAAAGGGCAGAAGTTCCTACAAGAAATCGGAAGGGAGAATTCTCTCGGCAGACTTGGAAGAGACAGAGGAAGCCTCAGATGTTGCGGACTAGGCTCGAAAAAGAAAGTCTAATCTTTCTCATCAAATCCCCCCGTCCTCCGTCCTCTTGACTGATTTATCCTGAAATTTGAAGGAGTCTTAAGACCGAAGGACAGACGGGTTAATATGGATAGGACTGAGGACCTGTGAGGCCTTCGGACCAGCTCTTGTCAATATTCTCAAATTTTTTGAAGTGGAAGGCAACTCATTCAAGGCATATTTCATTCCGCCTTCGGACCGGTCTCGCAAGATTTTTTGCTCCTAACTTTAGGGTAGAGTCTCATCCCCCCATAATCAAGTAGCGTCCACTAAAAAGGAGTGGTCTACAAGATCCCGATACTTTTCATTGAGCCTAGATCGCAATATTCTTTGCACCTCAAGAGGAGTGGGGCAATGATCTTTGCTCCTCAAGAGGAGCGTAGCGGTGGAATCAAGTTCATGGAATAATATGGATAGTCCGGAGGCGGAATGAAATATGCGCTGAATTAAACTACCACGGACCGGCGCCATAAGACAGGTCCGAAGGACTATCCATTAGGGAATATTTCTAGGAGTCAAATCAAAGCTCCAGATGAGTTGAGAAAGCCTAGAATCGAGTGAGCAAAAGAAGGCGGCGAAGATTAATTGAGGAGACTCTTAAGGAGATAGAAGAGATAGGAGAGCATGTAATCAAAACCACACCAAGCGCTATGGGTGCAATCTCTATGTTTCGGAATTCAGTTCTACTTCTCTCTTTCGGATCGAACTGCCCGGTAAGACAGTTGTTGGTGCAGTGCAGAAGGAGAGGTTGCGAAAGCAGCGAGAGCTCCTAGGTTGCGATGCTCGACAAAAGGGTGCTATCTAGTTCTTGCCCACTACGCGGTAATTGACTTCCGTACCGTCAGAGGCTAATATATGCCGAATCCACGAAGAAGCAGGAGAGTAATAAAGCGTAGTCACTAAAAGCGAGAAAGAGTATGAATGGCACTCATCCTATCACTATTCTGATTGAGTCTTTTCGGATTAGGATCGACCCTAATTTTTCTTTCCTTCCCGTCCCTGTTGACATCGTCCTTTCCCCGTCCGAAGGACTGATTAATTCCACTAGATTTTCTTGAGTGACCTTTATTGAAGAACTTCCGAATGGGGCATAAGACTGTTCGGAAAGAGAGAATTGATCTTCCGATCCCCAAAGAAGTTGAAAAGATATGATATAATAATCAAGCTCTTTTCTTCAATATTCTTTCTCTGGGTCCTCCGGACCTGTCTTATGGAGCCGACGGAGCAGCTTAATATAAGAGTTGTTCATTGACTTTCTCAAAAGATAATTCATAAGTCGATAAGAAAGCTCCGCGAAAGAATCTGATATTCTAAACTAAGGCAAGCAGAGGAGTCAGACCTTCTTCATTGACTTTCTTCCTCTCTTTCTTTGTGAGGTTCATGGGTGAATTCCACTCCTCCTTTTTAATGAGGGGTTTCTGGGTCACTTTCAAATAATAGAGCGTATAAAGAGGTCTTCCCACGAAGCCAAAGCCTTATTATTCTTTGGCCGAGGCGCATCTGCGCACCGATCCCGCCTCAATGAACAAGGCGCAAAGAATATTGCGGAGAAGCGAAGCCCATTTATCTGCGAGCGAGTCCTTCTTTGTCTGAAAAGTAATAGCCAACATGGATAGTCCGAAGGTGCAAAGAATATTGCGAGGAGGACGACGGAGCAGCTTAATTTCCAATTCAATATCGGTGAAGGAGACTCTACCCTATTGAACCTCAGTCCTATCAATCCATTATTTTGCATATTTCATAAATCAGGCGCGCGAAGCCTTGTAGTAAAGAAAAGAGAATGAGCCCGCCAAGCCCAGAGAATAAAGAATCCACTGATTTTTCGCAAATTCTTTGGTCCTAACTCATATTGCATTGAGCCTCTCCTCTAAGTCGAGCCGCTTTCGCTCGTCTTGACCCGCCGAGTCTTCTGGCTGATTATTGACGCTAGGAGTATTTATTCCACTAAATAAGTCCGGACCACTCAAAATTCCAACTTTCTTTCTCTAGTTTGAGAACTTTCACTCTTTCTGACTGAACTTTCTCCCTAACAAGAAAAGCAAGCTTCCAAACCTACTCAAATATGGAGAAAGAAAAAGCTCCAGATGACGGGTCTCGCTCCTTCTATCCTTTTGACTGACTATCCACTGAACCTCTCCTTGAGAAAAAGGAATAGCGAAGATGAAAAGCGACTTCCAAAACTCTCAAAACAAGAGCAACTGCTATACAACAAGAGGAAGAGCTTTTTTCAAGCAGCCACGAACAAGAGCAACTGCCCGCGGTTCCTTGGTCTACATCGAACCTCTTTAGCTCGAGCGCGCCACTAGGCCTGCTGCGCTTTATCTTAGCCTCTCTTCTTCGGCTATTTTTTGAGGCTAGGGCGAGAGTCCTACTCTCAGTTAGGTGATAGAAGGATGTGACGTGTATGTCTTTCAGAGAAGATGTGTAGGATGAAGAGCAAAATCCGCCTAAGGCTAAGGCATGAAAGAGCTTAACCAGCGCCTACAACCGGAACTACTACATCAACTGCGCCTGCAGCGCTGGAACGGCTGACTCTCACGTCTTCGAACCCTCTCCTTTCTCTTTCAGGGGAAAGCATGAGTATGGATGGAAGAATTTCATACTGATGGATGAAAGGGATGAAATGAAACTGAGACTGACCTTGCTCTCTCTTACCTCCCAGAAAACGGGGAAAACTCACGACTCCTACTTTTGATCTACCTCTGAGGATGCATGCCTCTGACTCCTACAGCACCCAAGTCCGCCGACTCAGAAAGAAAGAAAACTCCTCCTTTTGAGTGAGAAGTTCTATCTATTATCGTTAATAATTGATGAAAAGGATCTTTGCCCGAAAGTGCATTGCTTAAAATCAGTCCTTCGGTGAGTATTATTCCACTCATTTTCGAGGGAGGACTATTTCAAGCTATTACAAAGAGGACTATGAATCATCTTTTCAAAGTCCGAAGGAGTCAGAAAGATTGACATCTGTGCATCTTTGGTTAATGAGCTGATTTTCTTGACTTTTCCCTATTAGTTCACGAATACTCCTAACTACGGGGTGAGGACTCGAAATCTTCTTTTTTGAGCCTTGAAAGACGCTTCTTTCATTCTCGTTCTTCGATCTGTTCCGGCTCTTTCTTTCTTTGCTGGATCTCGCGCAAGTTTCTGCTAGTTCGACTTTCTGCCCTGCCTGCCTATCGTCTCCGAAGTCAAAATCAAGACGTCTTGACCCGTCCGAAGGACTTGTTTATATCCATATCCACTTCCGTCTTTTCTTTAGTCTATAGGAGGAAAAACCTCCCCCACACCACATAAAAAGATTGCTATTTATTTCTCTTTTTCTAGAAATAGCAAGCGCCCAGCCCCTAAGAACCTAAGGCTGGGCTGCCCGAAGTCAAAGCACCAAAGGAAAACTAATGCCCGTCCCTACTAATTTACGGACCCGGAATCCTGCTTATTTTCCTTTTCTTAGGTTCTCATATTATGAAGCAGGTTCGGTGACAAGCACTACTCTGCCGGAGCGACTGATTTCTTATCTCGAGAGCAGGGGTTGGCCCCCAGCTTACACACCTTCGGACCTCAACGAGAAATGGCTTTTCCTCGATTGGGTTGTCTTTAATCTATTGGGGAATAGGCCAAGAAAAAGAAGACAACTTTTTGTCTATGGGCAGAAAAAGACTCAAAAGACTCTCTTCATGAGAATACTTGGCAAAGTTTGAAATATCTTTTCAACCATACATAGTTTAAATGACTTATCTAAAGCTAATGATTTCTATGATCTTTTTCTAGTGGATAATTTTGGGGAGACCTCTATCCAAGAGGGGTCCTTCCATCGAGACGATTCGGCAGAAAGGAATCTGAATAGTCTGCTCATGCTTCTTGATGGACCGCCGACGCGGCCTTCTGCGGTAAAGGGACGAAGAAGGAATGTCCCGATCATTATAATAGGTCAGAAGATCCCCGATATCTTTCTGTCGGAAAGTTGCCTGTGCGGCGAAAAGGTAATTCCTTGAAAGTTCTTTTCCCATTTGGAGGACTTGAAGGAGGAGCGGACGTCTGGGGTGGCTAGGAACCCACTTACGAAAGGGGGATAATACTAAGATTCCCCTAGCAAGATGATAGCCTGGCTCCTTTTCTACCTTTCATCCTTTCTTCCTTTTCTTCCTGCCCTCGCCCGGGTGGGACAAGTTGCCGCGAATTAGTTCTTGCCCATTCATTCTCTAACCGGGATTTCTTTATATACGAGAATAGTGAAGAATTAGCTAATGAGAAGACTGAGAAGATCAATGAACAAGGAAAGCCTACGATCTCAAAAGCGACCTGCATCCTCTCCCGCTACGTGGGGGTCTTTCCTATCTCCGCCACCAGGCCTCACTGGTCATAGAGCCGACCCACCCGAACCTCTTCTCTCTTCCCTACTCCGCCTCTCCTTTCAGTCTCAAATTCTTTGATCCTCTCCTTTCAGTCGAGCCGCTTTCGCTCTGAACCTTCGCAAATTCTTTGCTCCTACTCCGCCTCTTGACTGATTTATATCCAGTCCTTATCAATGAGACCACTAAAAGCCTCTTCCATCTTTGACTTAGTGGATAAAAGAGGTCCGACTATTCTATTTTTTCCATCTTTTCTACATCTACATGAAACTCAATGAACAAGGGCTTGATCTTTTTCATTCTTTTTCCTTTCTTTTTTTTTACCGGACCAGTTTCATCAGTCCCAGTTGCGGAGGAGTTGGGTCTTTCTGGAGACGGTCTCAAAAATGCTTGACCTCAGCAGCAGATGGGCGAGACAGAGACTCCCACTCTGCGCTTAGACAATTCCCAAGCACCGGATACGGGACTATATTAGCTATCCCTTTCAGCAGCCTATGGGATAGGATCAAAGCGCTACGTGGGTGACATCTTTCCCCGGGGAGATTGATGAAATATGCCGCTTGGCACATCAAGACGGTGCAGAGGAGAAGACTGAGCCTTGGAATTAGAAAGATCAGAGGTCGAAAGGTCACCAGACTAGCGCGATCGGAACCATCCATTGGTCAAGTCAAGAGAGTTGACGAGAGAAAGGAAATGAGCCCATCACCGCTACGTGGGCTGAGGCGATGTCAGAGAGCTGAAACCTCTTCGCCTTAAATAAAAGGTAACTTAATAGAAAGAGATAGAAAAAGCTAAGAATCCCTTGGAGTTGGTGACCATTAATTAGTAGAAAAAGTACCGGACCAAGTGCCACAAAGAATCGGCCAAACTAGGTTGAATGATCCGGAATCGGTCTCAGTTGCCGCTCTTGCTTTTCTTGATCGGTATGCAGATCTCTTTCCGTCGGCCTCTCGCGTGCCATATTGATCTGGAAATCAATATCTCTCTTTATCCCATGAAATAGAGTGAAAGGGCTATAGGCCTCTTCAGAGCTTAGCACTTCTACTGAAAAAGAAAGTACTTGGACGAGTCAATGAACAAAGAGGGGACCTCTGCCTCCTAAAACAGGGACGGTCTCCCTCTGGTCTCACCTTTCGCCTCTCCTTCTGGTCTCACCTTTTGCCTCGTACTCGGGAGTTCTCTAATTACGAGATAATGGGGACCCATCCATATGAGGCTCCTTCTTCTCATCCCCAGCGGCTTAGCGGCGTAATCAGTCGTATTAGTATCTCGCTAACTGGTTGAGACTGATTAGTCTTGTTCTGACTCTAGAAACCGACTCTTTCCTATGGGGAGAGCCTATCTCCAACCTTGGTCAATCCATCAGAATTCCTCTCAGTCTCAGCCTTCAGGCCCTTTCGCGAGTGATCTTTGTGTACTTCTTAAACAAGAGGTCGAGCTCCCTTTCTAGCTGAATGTGGGCCTAGTGCCCTCTTGCTTCCAAGTCTTCCTCCTCAGCCACGGACTCTGAATCAAGACCTTCCCGCGTAGTGGGCCGATGAAAGGACCGCGTAGTGGGCTTCTTAACGACCGGGGTAACTCAAGAAGCACTTCTTCCACGGCAGCAACTTCAAAAAGAGACTGAGCCACTGGCCTCGCCGCCTTTTCGCCTCAGACTCATATAAGCGCTTCCTCTTGTTCTTATCTCTGACCCGAGCCCGGTCCGTGGTAGTTTAATTCAACCCCTTTCCCTGATCTAGGGGCAAGAAGTGTGTATGGTCAAGTTGCCTTCGATCCTTTCCCGCGCATCTGTCTTTGGGACCTTTGTCCTTTGGGGAGCTTGGTCCCAGAAGTCTTCCCTTTATTTCATCCGCTACGTGGGCGCCCAAGCCTCTCCAATCCAAGCTTCCAAATAAACTACGAGTTTTTTATTGTTTTCTTTTTTGACTTTATTCGCAAATTCTTTGCCCCTTTGTTTTTAGGAGTCAATGAACAAGGGCCACTCTTTCAGATTCGACGAAGGAGCCCTTCAAAGACGAAATCCATATGAACCTTAAAGATTCTCTTCTTATCTTTTTCTTAGCGAAAATGAACAATTTGCTAGGGCTCGACTGATAAGGAGAGCAAACCACTTTGTAGCAACTTTGAAAGTCAAATGCCTGATTTTGAACTCTATTTTCGTTATATAGAAAGATGAGAAAAACGAAGAAAATGCAAGATTTTTTTCTCTATTTTCGTTCAATAGAAAGATGAGAAAAAGTCCTATAAAAAAGGTCAAAAAAGCTTGGTCCTTCGGACGGGAAAAAGGCAATGAAAGAAGAAAGCCTATCAAAGAAATTCACATAGTTTGATGAGAGTTCTAGTTTCTGGTCCGGAGAAAGAGAGGTTCAAAGAATTTGAAAGTCAAATGCCTGATTTTTCACTCAATTATTTTGATATAATTTCTCAATCTGATTTTTTCTCACATTTTGCAAGAACCGAGAAAAGGTCAACTTTCTAGGATGAGTTGGATCTCAGATCATTTGCTTAAGACATGAATTCAAGGATTTCTGAGTCCGACTATCGATACCACAAAGACTTCCACGGTGGAGATGGAGATGATTGATGTACCGGTTTGTACGCGGCTTAGTTAGCCTTTCTTTCAGACTTGTTCACGAATTCCCGATTTCTCGTTTCAGAGTGAAAAAACCGTAGCAAACTGGGACGGAAGGAGTTGAACCTTCTACTTACCACGACGCCCCATGAAAGACGAATATATTTCATACCTCCTGTATAGGGAAAAGCGAGACTAATCGCCAAAGGTGTGCGAGATCTTCCGGTTCCACCCACTTATTCCGGGATTGAATCCATTCCTTCTCGTTCATGAAATCTTTCTATGCATAATAGCTTTTCAGCAACTTCCCCAGCAACGAAAGCTGAAATGAAAGAGGTGGTATGGGCCCCTTGTTGGCTTTCGACGAAACAGCCTTTTGATTGGGAAAGAGAATGGGGTGGATCCCGTGCATGCCATGAGTTAGGGAAAATGAACAATTCACTAACATAGGCAGAATGGAAGAAAGAACCTACCCCTCACGTGTCAAATCCTGGTAGGATTCCATGGGGTTCACATCCTTGGGTCGAGCGTCGAGTGCTTTAGTTTCCTTTCTGCCTTAATGACCGAGATGGGGTTCATTTGATTGACAATCCAAGGATAAGGATCTAGCGAAACCTGAAAGAAGGGATCTCAGATCCTCTCCTTATCAGTCGAGCTGCTTCGCTCCTCTCCTTCAACCACCACTTCTCACTTCTGCTACCGAGCGAACATGGCTCCCCCTGAATTTCATCCACAGATTCGGATTCCGGATCGCTAACCGCTACGTGGGGCCACATTGTTATATGAGTCCGGAGGACTGGTCAAAACTAGGCAATTGATCTTTGACTCTTGAATCCGGGGATTGTAGCCTTTCGATCTAACTCAGATAAGCCTTGAATGAGGCAAGAGATATGATAAGCAGCCTCAAACCTACTTATGAAACCGCTTAGGAACAAGAACTGCAACTGCCGAAAAGTGCTGGTCTTTCCTTTCTCCGCCACCAGGCCTCTGCGGAAACTGATCCTTCTTTCCTTTTTCAAGTGTAGACGGAGCAGCCCTATCCATGAATTTCTCATTTCAGGCGGAAGTGAAAGTGGAATTTCAGATAGAGGCTCGACTGATAAGGAGAGGAGTTGAGCTTTCAATAAAGAAAGTCAATGGAATATTGCTCGGAGTAGTTTGAAATAAAAGGATATCAGCAATGATCAGGGGTCCAGATGCGTAGAAGGAGTCTGAAATCAATATTCACCTTCAAGGTGCGAAGGTACTCGTAGTTTGAAATAGAGCGAAGGTACTCGACTGAGGTTAGGAAGGTTCAGAGCGAAGGTACTCTACGAAAAAAATATAGGTTCAGAGCGGAAGCAGAATAAAGCTACGAAGGAGAGGAGCGAAGCAGAATCCAGCGTAGAAGGACAGGAGCGAAAGCGGCTCGACTAAGAAGGAGAGGAGCGAAGGTACTCTACGAAAAAAATATAGGTTCAGAGCGAAGCCACTCGACTGAGGTTAGGAAGGTTCAGAGCGAAGCCACTCGACTGAGGTTAGGAAGGAGAGGAGCGAAGCAGCTCGACTGATAAGGAGAGGAGCGGTTAGGAGATTGATTCTTTGCTCCTTCAAAGGAGTGCAACTCAGAAATTCTCCTTGTTATAGTTATAGAACTCCTTCGGAGGTTATGAAATAACTCGACTGAAAGGAGAGGGGGGACGGATGAAAAGTAGAAAAAGGCAAAGGAAGAAAGCCTATCCTACGGAGCAAATAGTAGGTTCTAGAATCAGATTCAAGTCATAAGAGGATCATAATATCTAAAGAGGCTAAAGAAGGCCATAATATCTGATAAAGAAGAAAGCCTAAAGAAGGAAGAGAGAATTAAGGAAGTTATCAGAATGAAACTACCACGGACCGGGTAAAGGAAGAGGAAGAATCAAGTCTCTTCCTCCGCGGAGGTCCGGAGGACGGGTTCGCAACTCCTACGGAGCCTTGTTCTGAAATATTCTTTTCACCCTTCAACTCCTCGCCTTTCTCAAATTCTTTGATCCTCGCCTTGAAGTCGAGCCTCAGTCCCTCATTCATTCCACAGGCTTTTAGTGACTCCTTATTCAAAGAAGATCCCTGCCTTTTGTTGCCTCTTCTGAATTGCTTTGAGCCTTTGTTTTTCCACTGAAACTGATATCCTTTCTTTCATAAGTACTCCTTCTCCTGTTGCGGGACTGATTTATGGAACTGAATGCTGTGGAGCGGTGAAATCAATATTCTATGCCAATAGACTCGTGAGATCCATGTACTGAGTCGTCAAATGAGCCACCTTAATCAAGCCCAAGTTATACGCATTGGCCCACACCCCAATAGGGCCCGAATTCAAGACCCAAGCCTACATGAACCATCACAAAGAAAGGGAAGAAAGAGAGAAAGCCTACAGTTTCGATTCAACCTCTCTGAAAGCCCACAGAAGGGCCAAAGCACAAGAAGCCTACCCATCATCAAAGCAAGCCCCAATGCAAGAACTCCCTTTCTATTCAGTTCTTCCGTACGTCTTGGATGTCCTTGATGCGGGTTCAGTTAGCCGATCGACCATCAATCAACCGACCTTAATGCATTCTGATCTACTCAAATCAAAGAGGAAAGTGAATTTTGAACTGCCTGAGATCAAAAGCGAAGACCTACTTCACAAAGATCAGAATCTGATTCTAAGAAATTGCGAGTTCGACTTCTAAAAGACTTCCCCAACTTTCAAAGTCTTGCCAGGCGTAGAAGGAGTTGTTCTCTTTTCTATCTTTCTTCTTTTCAGACTATCTGACTGTGAGGATTCCCCCTTGTATTCCCCATAGGCTAGGAAAGGTTAGTAATAGGCTCAACTATCAGTCTTGTAGCTAGGCAGCTCAGTATGGTATGAGGATCGAAGGGAAGCTAAGAATGGGGATGGATGCCCCTAGTTCTTTCATGGAATTAGTTGGAATTCATAGCTCCGACAGGTCCGAAGATGGGACTAGATAGAACTGAAATCTGAGGAAGGTTTTTTCCTGGGAAGGAGAAGACGAGGGATCTTTAGTGCTATGGTCTGGTGGAGAACTCGGATGAGAACCTTGGAGGAAGAGAATGTCTCGCTACGCTTCGATGACGCGTAAGATCTCTTATCATAAAGATGAGGGTCAAAGAATGATCGGCGAGTTTCTTATCCGAAAAGGAATGCCACTAGTTCCACTATCAGCTTGCTTCTCCTAATGCCAACTGCAATGAAAGATAAGGTCAATGCATTAAATAATAGGTGGAAGCTCTTCTCTATCTTGAGTAAGGACTGTATCAAGTCTTATCTTTTTTGAGTTGAGAATGAAACTACCACGGACCGGGAAGTTTGAACGTCAAAAACAGTATTTTAGGGCTTACTGGATACGCGTTGACTTGTAAGAAAGGAGTATCTTCATTTTCGGCCATAGGCTTGATCTTTCTGGGAGTCTATTTGGCTTATCATGAAAGATCGTAAGTTCAGACGTAGCGGTAGGCAGCAAGAACTAAAGAAAGAAGAACTGATTCTACTTCAACTTCCACAATTGAAGCCACTGAATTCAACTTCTCATACTCAATCTTCTTCATGCCACGAGGTGAGCTTACTCTTTGAGTTCTGCCGACTCATGAGGTCCCCCTCCTTCCTTTCCACTGGGAAGGCAGACTGGGACTTATTCAACTCCTTCTCCTACCACTTCGAAAACGGAGATTCAACCGCTACGTGGGTGACCACTCAGTGAAACTTCTCATTGTTCTCGCTTGCTGGTGGAGATACTTCATCCCTTGATTCTAGCTCCTCTCCAAGGCATCCTTATTTTGTTCTTTCAGATATAAGAAGATGCGAAGCTCTGATCTTTCTTTCTCTTAAAGAAGTGAACTAATAAGTAGTATGATTCTCTGAAAGTTGAATCAGATATAATCTTAGATTCTAGTAGTAGCAATGTCTTCCTCTTTCTCAACTCCTACTCCGCCTTGCTTTTGTATGATATTCGCTCTTTTTTTCTTGTTAGTGGATTGAAGAGAGTCCTTCGCAAATTCTTTTCTTTTCTTTGGTTCAAAAAGAGGTGAATGAGAAGATGATGTGATCCACTACGCCCTTTCAACCTTGATCCCTTATTAGGAGTGGAACTCAGTCAATTCCATATGAACCTCCGGACGAGTCAGAAATCCATATTCATCTTCAAGGTGCGAAGGTACTCTACGTTTCAGATATAGGAGAGGTGAGAAGAATGATCTTTGAATTTTCAAGCTCATTCCTTATTCTTCCAATGTTAAGGAGTGCAAGTTGAGCTACTAAATAAGGTGCGAAGCAGCTCGACTAAGAAGGAGTCAATGAAGAAGGGCGTAGCTTATGTAAACGAATCAATTCACAAGTCATTGAATAAAGTCAACTCAGAATGGAAGGAGTTCAAGAGGTCTTCAGACTCCGCTCCAAAAACAAAGGTCCCTCAATGAACAAGGAATCCATTAGAATGCAGCGAAGGACTCATTCATTCCACAGGTTCATATGGAATTTCATGACTCCCAATTCAGTCGCCTCCTCCTACGGAGCCTGATTTTCCACTCAAAAAAGTCCGAAGGAGGGACGGAAGTAGCTCGACCATAGGAAGAGGGACGTAGGACCACTCAAACTTATGCTCCGCTCCTTCGTAGTCTTCCTTTACCTTTCATTCTTCTTCTCTTTATTCAATGATCATTCAAAGGCGAACTTTCAGTCGCTTCGCTTCGCGCCTTACGGAGCCTTTGTTTTCCAGCTTTCCCTTTCCAGCGGAGGGAGCGGACACCGGAACCTTATTTCCACCAACGGGGGGATATATTCCCACCAACGGAGGGGAGCGGACACCGGAAGCGTAGCGGATCGGTGGCTTCGCCCTTTACATTTTCAGCCTAGCAAGGCGCAAAGAATTTGCGGGCTCTCATCTCAAACTGTATGATTCAGTCGCTCCGCTACGGGGTAGCTTTCGCTCCAAGAAGATCCAAGCAGATTCAGTAGCTACGCTCCGGGGCAATCCAAGCAGATGAAGGAAGTCGCTCCGCTCCCTCTGGCTCCGGGCAGATTCAGTAGCTACGCGTAGGGAAAGGAAAGCAGATTCAGTTTCAAGAGCAGATTCAGTCGCTACGCTTAAGAGCTATCAGATCGATTAAGCTATCAAATCTCTTAAGAAAGAAAGAGAAAATCGATAAAGGAAAGAGATTAATACAAGAGATCAAAGATCTCGAGATTCTCATATATAAACAAGAAAAGAGATAGATTTCGATTTTCTCGTAAGAAAGAGAGAGAAAAGAGATTAAGAAAGATAAAGAAGAAAAGAGATCCAGATGTGGGATGAAATCGAGAAAGAAAAGAGATTCAGAGGGATGAAAGAAAGAAATCTCTAAAGAAAAGAGATAGATTTTCTCGTAAGAAAGAGAGAGAAAAGAGATTCAGATAATTCTCTTAAGAAAGAAGAGAGAAAAGAGATAGATTTTCGTAAGAAAGATAGATCAAATCTCTTAAGACAGATCGATTAAGAGAGAGAAGAAATCTCTTAAGACAGATCGAGAAAGAAAAGAGATCCAGATGTGGGATTCCTCAAATCGATCAAGACAATCGATTAAGATAATTCTCTTAAGAAAGAAAGAGAAAATCGATAAAGGAAAGAATCCACTAACAAGAAAAAAAGAGCTTTTCTCATACGAAAAGCAAGGCTCCGTTAGGAGTTGGGAAGTAGTACGCCCGGTTCACTAGGTTCTACCAGGCCCAATCATACAAAAAATCTGACTTTGAAATCAAATCTCGCGTGAGTGAAGAAGAAAAAGACAGAGGGGGAGTTGGACAAGACAATATTTTGAGATTTCGATGTGAAAGTGAAAGCAGAGGATTCTATCCATTTTTCCAGCAATTCTCCTTGATTTTTGGGGACCTGAAGGCAAAGATTGAATCATGGGTATAGGGGGGTGGGGGATTCTCGGACTGAGCTTTTTTTTTCTTGTTCTCTTTATTCGGATCTTTCATCTTTATGAAAAAGATTTGAAAAAAAGATCTTTTTCCCTTTTTCTTTGTCTTTATTTCCTAATTCTTTCTTTCATCTCGCTCTTCCTCTACCTGCTACGTCTCCATTTTTCTACTCTTTTTTTATAGTTATAGTCTTTTGTGTGGGGGCTTTCTTATCACTTATTTTGA
>NW_026123989.1:0-2500 GCF_025177605.1 Cucumis melo
AGGTCCTGGTGGGGAAGTTATAGACACCTTTCCTTATTTTGTGTCTGGAGTACTTCACTTAATTTCCTCCGCAGTATTGGGTTTTGGCGGTATTTATCATGCACTTCTGGGACCCGAGACCCTTGAAGAATCTTTTCCATTCTTCGGTTATGTTTGGAAAGATAGAAATAAAATGACTACCATTTTGGGTATTCACTTAATTTTGTTAGGTATAGGTGCTTTTCTTCTAGTATTCAAAGCTCTTTATTTTGGGGGTGTATATGATACCTGGGCCCCGGGGGGGGGAGATGTAAGAAAAATTACCAACTTGACCCTTAGCCCAAGTGTTATATTTGGTTATTTACTAAAATCTCCTTTTGGCGGAGAAGGATGGATTGTTAGTGTGGACGATTTGGAAGATATAGTTGGGGGACATGTATGGTTAGGTTCCATTTGTATACTTGGTGGAATTTGGCATATCTTAACTAAACCCTTTGCATGGGCTCGCCGCGCACTTGTATGGTCTGGAGAAGCTTACTTGTCTTATAGTTTAGGTGCTTTATCTGTTTTTGGTTTTATTGCTTGTTGTTTTGTCTGGTTCAATAATACTGCTTATCCGAGTGAGTTTTACGGGCCGACTGGACCAGAAGCTTCTCAAGCTCAAGCATTTACTTTTCTAGTTAGAGACCAACGTCTTGGAGCTAACGTTGGATCCGCTCAAGGACCTACTGGTTTAGGTAAATATCTAATGCGTTCTCCGACTGGAGAAGTCATTTTTGGGGGAGAGACTATGCGTTTTTGGGATCTGCGTGCTCCTTGGTTAGAACCACTAAGGGGTCCTAATGGTTTGGACTTGAGTAGACTGAAAAAAGACATCCAACCTTGGCAAGAACGACGTTCCGCGGAATATATGACCCATGCTCCTTTAGGTTCTTTAAATTCCGTGGGGGGCGTAGCTACCGAAATTAATGCAGTCAATTATGTCTCTCCTAGAAGTTGGTTAGCTACCTCTCATTTTGTTCTAGGATTCTTCCTATTCGTAGGTCATTTATGGCATGCAGGAAGGGCTCGTGCAGCTGCCGCAGGATTTGAAAAAGGAATTGATCGTGATTTTGAACCTGTTCTGTTCATGACTCCTCTTAACTGAGACAGGCGATCTAATGCTTGAAGTCAAAATCAATTGGATTCCACCATACATATCAGGTTGGACAGATCGGGTTATATTTTAAAAGTCCTCCTTTTTCCTTTCTTCATTTCTATCTAATCTTTTTTTCTGTTTTGGCTCGGCTATCACACCTAGCCGAGCCATTCCCTTTTATGATACTGAGCCGGGCAAAACCAATAAAATAAAGAAACAAATTGATTCGCCGAACAAAAGGAGAGAGAGGGATTCGAACCCTCGATAGTTCTTTGTTTCGAACTATACCGGTTTTCAAGACCGGAGCTATCAACCACTCGGCCATCTCTCCGAAAGATAATTTCTATTTTATTTATATTCCATCCCATCGAATAGAAGAACATATAAGTTGCTACCATTACTGTCTATACTATAGACAAATATAAGGCGTGAATCTATAAGTCTATCTCTATACATATAGATATATATGATCCAGTATACCCCTTTTTGTGAAGTAAAAAAAGACTACCCCGCAATCCCATGCATGCTAAAGTATTAAAAAAGTAAGAAGTAATATAGAATCAATGGATTTATGGTAAAATCCCTCCCTGATACATTTTATCAAAATTTTGGCTGGCTGGTAAAGGGATCAAATGGTATATTTTGTTGGTAGATTGGAGGATTAGAAACATGACTATTGCTTTCCAATTGGCTGTTTTTGCATTAATTGTTACTTCATCAATCTTACTGATTAGTGTGCCCGTTGTATTTGCTTCTCCTGAAGGTTGGTCGGGTAACAAAAATGTTGTATTTTCCGGTACATCATTATGGATTGGATTAGTCTTTCTGGTGGGTATCCTTAATTCTCTTATCTCTTGAACCTCTTCGTTCTCGATACAAAAATGAAACGACCCTCCCCTAATTCTTTCGAATTGTGAGAGACATTAAAATACAATATAAGTCCTAAAAATGAAAAATGCAAATAAAGAAAAAAATTTAGAGGGAGGGGGTCTCTTTCTTGTATTGTCAAAATTGAATATATCTCACATAATTCATATAAAAATAATATATTTGAAAGTATATAATAATACTTAGATATTGATAATAGAGAAACTATATATTATATATAATTATATAGACAAAAATATATAATTATCTTTATTTAGTTATAAAGATGAATTCCAAATATTAGAAAAATAAATAGTATAGTATAAAATATATTATATAATAACTATATAATTGGTTAAATCTATATATATATTATATAAAAATAGCCTAATTATACTCTAACCTAGTATTAATAGCCTAGTATAAGAGGATAGCTCTGCACTGATCTATACTATAGATTGCAGATAAAAAAAAAATGCGGATATAGTTTGAATGGTAAAATTTCTCCTTGCCAAG
>NW_026123989.1:10000-17500 GCF_025177605.1 Cucumis melo
CTCTAAATTTCCAGGAATTAGTCACTTCAACAGTCTTCGATGGTTATACAGGTATCCAAAATACAAACGAGATGGATGTTTGTTGTCCCAACCATTTTTCTAAGTTCCGATCCCGATAAGGAAAAGGTATAATTTATAACAAAGTTTTCGTGTTGTTGATTCCTAGGTGTAGTGCTTCTTCCCCTCTGCTACCTATTTTTACTAGTGAATATTTTTACTAGTGGAGTAGGGTTGACTTAATCCATAGGTTACACCTTTCGCTTAATACTAGAATCGACAATTCTAGCATCTAAGGTTACATTAATCGGGGATACACGACAGAAGGAATTTTTTGATTTTAAATTGCACCTCCAAGAAGCGTAGATTTATTTCAATTATTGTTTTCTTTCTATCCCGAATACTGTGTCTTTCTACTAAGACGGAGAGCGGTAAAGAAAATTGAAAAAAAAAAAAAATCAAATCGCACCATCTCTGTAATAGGTGAATGCCTCTTTTTCCCCGGAAGTTGTCGGAATTATTCGTAATAAGATATTGGCTACAATTGAAAAGGTCTTATCGATAAAATTTCCATTTATCCCACCAGATCTAGGCATCGGTAACAACCCCATTCTATAATTTCTTTTAATTACCTCTCGTGAGAAAATGATCCCACAAACAAAGGAATTGCATAGTACGAAATAACATAAAAACGGATTCATTAAAAAATCCCACTCGATATTAAAATTGTTTCTTTTTGATTTCACAGGAATCAATAAAAGAGAAGAAATATTTCAATCCGGTTAAATTTCATCCAAATGTAGTAGGATCAGAATGAAGAGAACTATTCTGATTTCAGCGAAGTTGAAGAAAAAAAGAATTTTATTTATCTGACTGGGGTAATTCTAGAAGTTTTTTGATTGAATTATGATACAAAAAAGAGCAAAAAGAATCGAATAATCATTCTATGATTCATAACTTGTGACTAGATATATGTATGGGATAAACAGTTGTTGGTGAAAAATCGAAAACTGTAAAAGTCGAATTTTTAGAAAAAAGGAATCATAGTTTAAAAAACTAAATAGAATCATGAGCTAAAAGTATCCATTAAACATAGTTAAAAAAAAATTATTTGTATAGTTAGAATTGGTTGGACGTGCCTATCAAAAAAAAAATTGAATATTAATGACTCACTATTAACTCGGTTTCTGGGCCATAATCATTCTGTAGGAGAGATGGCCGAGTGGTTGAAGGCGTAGCATTGGAACTGCTATGTAGGCTTTTGTTTACCGAGGGTTCGAATCCCTCTCTTTCCGTACTAATTCAACAATGTTACTGACCACAATGTATCAAATCAAATAACAATCGATACTATTATTCCAACGGTTAGACCTTTATGGATTCTTTATTTCGAATTTTTGTGGTACGGAAACGAAAAGACTGGAAAGAATGCACAAGAGATGAAAATCCCCCTACCGATCAATGATAGATGAATGATAGAAAAATTTCCGGATCAAAACCTTACTTTCCTTCGGTCTCTTTACTTAGACTTCGGCGAAGGGGAGGACGAAATTGTCCGAACCCTTGTTTTTTAGTTAGGTTTAAGTCTGACGAGAATAATATTCTACAACGAGCAATTCATTTATTTTTAAACTGACCCATTTACTATCTATTATTTGATTGACTAATCCTTTATATTGCAATGGCTGAAGAGTCAAATGTTTTGGCAATTCCTGAGGGGGGGATGAATCAAGATAATTTTGAATCAGTGTTCTCGATTTTTTTTCATCTTTTGCTGTAATAATATCTCGGGGTTTGCACCGATAACTTGGTATATCCACTATAGAACCATTAACTAAAATATGTCTATGATTAACTAATTGTCGGGCTTGAGGAATAGTCGAAGCCATACCCAATCGAAAAAGGATGTTATCCAAACGCATTTCAAGTAATTGTAGTAAAACTTGACCCGTTGATCCTTTGGCTTTTCCGGCGATACGAACGTATTTAAGTAATTGTCGTTCTGTAAGACCATAATGAAAACGCAATTTTTGTTTTTCTTCTAAACGAATACGATATTGAGATTTTTTACCGGAACGCGATTGGTTTTTAAGATCGTTTCCGGTTTTGGGCCTTTTACTAGTTAGTCCCGGTAAAGCCCCCAGACGGCGTATTTTTTTGAAACGAGGCCCTCTGTAACGCGACATAAAGACTCCTTATTTTATTTTATTTAAATTTCATAAACATTTTATTTTATTTAAATTTCATAAACTTAAATGAAAACTAAATGATAAATATTATAAATGAAGTGAAATCCAGTAAAGTATTGTACTACAAAACAAAGAATAATTAGATAACTTGGATCAATATCCGGATCCTATTGTATATGTAAATGATATAAAAAAGTAAGAGTTCCTTTCTTGATTTGTTCTACAGAAATAGAACCCCTCCTTTAGTCATAAAGGTAAGTAAGTTCCTACGACATCATAGATCGGTGACCTTTGAAAAAGGGTAAGAAGTCGTTTCTTTATTTATTTGATTTATCAATTATGTCAAAAATAAAATCAATAGAGAAAAGCCGGCTATCGGAATCGAACCGATGACCATCGCATTACAAATGCGATGCTCTAACCTCTGAGCTAAGCGGGCTCACATAACAGAAATGTTACATGCATAGTAATTTACTAAATTACTGGGATCTTAGCTATTCCTAATTAATATGAATATAGAATCTAATTTCATTTCAAATAAATATTCAATATTGGAATTGTTCTATTATAGAACATAATAATTAATATAACGATTAATAGAATATAGCGATAGAAAATTTTGATCTATTTATCAAATGGATGTGTATCAATAATTAATGTGTTAATCTTAATTGCATTTAATGCAATTGAGATGATAATGAAGCGTTTCTATGTTTTCATTCTGAAAGGTGGAAGATAAGACGAACAAGGGAATCGACCGTTTAAGTATTAAATTTTTTACTAAAAAAATAATAGAAAGAGGGGCAAATATATATGTTCATATATCTATCTATATTGATATATATTGAATTGCAGATACAGAAATGATAGAATCATTTTGGATCGGAACAAATATGGGTCTCCGATAGAGAAGAGAGAGATGAAAGAAGATAGACAAGAAATCCAATAGGAGGAAACACTTTTCAATAGAGGAATCGGTATTCTAATGACTTGAGTGGTTCCAGTATAATACAAATGAAAGAAAACGGGGAAGGACATCATAATGCGATACTAATCTTAAAAGAGGGGGATATGGCGAAATCGGTAGACGCTACGGACTTAATTAGATTGAGCCTTGGTATGGAAACCTACTAAGTGATAACTTTCAAATTCAGAGAAACCCTGGAATTAAAAATGGGCAATCCTGAGCCAAATCCTTTTTTCCGAAAAAAAAGGGTAGGTGCAGAGACTCAATGGAAGCTGTTCTAACACAAATGGAGTTGACGACGTTGCGTTAGTAAAGGAATGAATCCTTCCATCGAAACTCCAGAAACGATGAAAGATAAACGTATTACGTACTGAAATACTATATTGATTAATGACAACTCGAATCTCTATTTTTTATATTTCTATAATTTTTTATATTTATATTTATATATATATATAAAATTATATATAAAAATGAACGAATTGTTATGAATCGATTCCAAGATCTACAAGTTGAAAAAATAATCGAATATTCATTGATCAAATCATTTACTCCATCATAGTCTGATAGATCTTTTGAAGAATTGATTAATCAGATCGAATAGAATAAAGATAGAGTCCCATTCTACATGTCAATAACGACAAAAATGAAATTTATAGTAAGAGGAAAATCCGTCGACTTTTAAAATCGTGAGGGTTCAAGTCCCTCTATCCCCAAAACCCTAAAAAGGCCCGTTGGCCTCTTTAATTATTTATCCGTTCATTAGCAATTCAGACTTTGTTATGTTTCTCATTCATTCGACTCTTTCACAAGCGTATTTGAGCGGAAATTTGATTTCTTATCACAAGGCTTGTGGTATATATTCTATATGATAGACGTACAAACGAACATCCTTGCGCAAGTAATCTGTGAAATTTGAATGATTAACTGTCTACTGTACTGAAACTTCGAAAGGCTTATCCAAGCCCTGAAATTTCGTATATCTTCAAAAAGAAGACTTTGGAATACCTTTTTTCTTATTTACAATTGACATAGACCAAAGTCATCTATTAAAATAAGGATAATGTGTCGGAAATGGCCGGGATAGCTCAGTTGGTAGAGCAGAGGACTGAAAATCCTCGTGTCACCAGTTCAAATCTGGTTCTTGGCACATCATGAATTTGTATGAGTATCTATTCTACGGATTCATTAATAATATAGATCATGAAAAATACTGATACATGATGATGTCTGGAAATCTACCCTTTAACTAAACTATATATATTTTTTACTCTATTTATAGATGTCGAAAATAGACAAGTAAAGATAAAGAGGATATTTATAGAAATATGTAAAGGATGTATATAGATATGTAAAAGAAAAGAATTTTCTTTTGTTTCCTCTTCTTTTTTATTTGTTCATACTCTGTCTCCTGGCGTTCAATTCCTATTTTATACATATTTGAAAGTTTCAATTAGTTCCTTATAAGACCCAAAAGTCTAGTCTAGGGGAGTTGAAAGGCGGGAATGGCCAAGATTCATCTCAGATACAGTACAAATAGAATCCGATTCTCTTTTCATATTATATTTCTTCATTTCACCCTATGTGACTTTTTAAAGCACATCTATAAGTCATATGCGTGATACATAGTTCATAATGCAGAACTCATTTAGTTCATCCTATTAGCTTGTGGCTCATCCAAAATAAGTATCTTACAAATTGGATAATCTCACCAAATCTCTAATTGTATTTTTTTTAATCAATAATAATAAGATGAATGAGACTTCAATTACTATGCTATATCTATAAGAGAACGTAAAAATGTATTTGAATATCTTGAGTTGTCGAAGTGAAGATTAGTTTCGTATTATTTAATGAGCATCTTGTATTTCATAAAAATTGGGGGCAATATAATCCTTACGTAAGGGCCATCCTACCCAACTTTCAGGCATTAAGATACGCTTTAGACGTGGATGATTATCATAAGAAATTCCCAACATATCATAAGATTCCCTTTCTGGAAAATCCGCACTTTTCCAAACCCAGAAAACAGACGGAATTTTAGGATTTATCCTTGCGGCAAATACTTTTATGCATACCTCTTCCGGTTGATCTATACCATACTCGATTCTCGTAAGATGATACACACTAGCTAACAGTCCGCCTGGTGCTACATCATAAGCACATTGGGAACGTAGATAATTGTAACCATATACATATAAAATGACTGCAATGGAATGCCATTCCTCGGGCTTTATTTGTAAAGTCTCTATTCCTTGGTAATCGAAACCCAAAGATCTATGAACCAGTCCATGTTTGACTAGCCAAGAAGACAAATTACCCTGCATCTTCTCCCCCCCCCCATTTTTTTATTTTTATTTGTATAAGTATTTCCCATTTACAATGAAAAATTGATGAAGATTCACTCGTTCTTTGCTTTGTTATTCTGTACAAAAAAAGTATACGGCCTAATTTACTAATTCGTAGGAAGAGACTGCACTTTTGTATTTGAAAAAAGTTTCAGGAGGGATGATCTCTGAAGTAGATGATGGTTGATAGAGTAATCCTTGATCGTAATTTCCAGTATTAGTACTTGGGCCAACATGAAATTTGTGATTGGTAGTAAAACACCGATTTTCCTCTTGAGACTTAATTCGATCTTCATAGATTTCTCGAGATATTTTCTTACGAAGTTTTGTTATAGCATCTATAACAGCCTCGGGTTTAGGCGGACAACCCGGCAAATACACATCGACAGGAATTAACTTATCGACTCCCCGAACAGTACTATAAGAATCGGTACTGAACATCCCTCCTGTAATTGTACATGCTCCCATAGCAATAACATATTTTGGTTCAGGCATTTGCTCATATAATCTTACTAAAGAAGGAGCCATTTTCATTGTTACCGTACCCGCTGTTAAAATTAAGTCTGCCTGTCTAGGACTAGATCTTGGTACCAGTCCATAACGATCAAAGTCGAATCGTGAACCTATTAATGAAGCGAATTCAATGAAGCAACAACTGGTACCATAGAGAAGCGGCCATAAACTGGAGAGTCTTGACCAATTTGAAAGATCATTTGATGTAGTTGAAATAACTGAAGTTTGGGTTGTTCGATCAAGTAAGGGAAACTCGATGGAATTCATAACTGTCTCAATGTTTTTTTTAATTGTCTGAATATTCAAAAACTAAGACCATTCCAATGCTCCTTTTCGCCATGCATAAACTAAACCGACAATTAGGATAAGCACGAAAATTAAAGCTTCTATAAAGACGGATACCCCTAATACATCAAAACTCATTGCCCACGGATAAAGAAAAACTGTTTCAACATCAAAAACAACAAAAACTAGAGCAAACATATAATAACGGATTCTAAATTGTACCCAAGCATCGCCCATTGGTTCTATTCCCGATTCATAACTCGAAAGTTTCTCTGGCTCTTTGCTAAGAGGGGCTAAAACTCCAGAAATTAGAAATGCCAAAATAGGAATAAGACTTGATATTATTAGAAATACCCAGAAAATATCATATTCGTAAAGCAGAAACATAAACGTACTCCTATCAATGTGGAAAATATACCGGATTAGTCGATCGGTACATGTCTCGTTTGAAGATTCATCCACTATAATCCTATTTATATAATATCTATTATATCCATAATAAATATATATTAAATATTATATATTTATATAGAGAGGATACATATAGTCGGAATTTCCATTTAGGAACTTTTAGTGATTGAAGAAGGAAAGAGAAGACGACTACTTTAGTTTTGTGCTTTACTAGATAAGGTATACCAACAGAAAAGCCTATTTGAGAATGTTTACAATGAAAGTTACCAAAGATCTTCGTTTCTCAAACTCTAGCTTGTCCACAAATAAAATACAGTAAGTCGTTCCTAGATCCATGTGATTTACTAGTGCATTCGATTTGCATTGGGTTATGGTGGAGTTTTTAACCGGTTTCATGTCATGATTTTGACTCCAAAAATTTACTAGAATTGGGTAGGTATCCCAAAGAAAAGAAGTATTACTAATTTCTTGATTTTGTATGGGAAAATAGGAAAATTTTCATATGTAATTCATCTACAAAGATAAGACATTAATGATGAACCAAATCAAGTGGCCAATTACAAACAATACAAACAATAATGAGGAAAGGAAAACGATTCTATTTTTGAATTATTAATAATATAGGGCTATACGGACTCGAACCGTAGACCTTCTCGGTAAAACAGATCAAACTTATTATTATCAAAATGATTTGAACTGTTTCAAAGACCCAACATGCATTTTTTTGCATTGGGCTCTTTCATTAACTGTTATAAATAAGTTAGTCTACCATATTTTTTCTTGACAGAAA
>NW_026123989.1:22500-25836 GCF_025177605.1 Cucumis melo
CTTTGTAATCCAGTAATTACTCTTCGTTCTTTTAATTGACTTTCAATTAAACTAAATTCGGCTCAATCTTTTACTAAAAGGATTGAGCCGAATACAATACAAAGATATTATTGTATATCTTTTTTACTAGATATACAAAATAGAAAATTGAAATAAAAATATAAGACGAAACAACTTAAAAATTTTTATTGTTGTGCTGGATCCGCAATTAAGCCTATGGATCCTTAGGATTGGTGTAGTCATTTAATATTTAATATATTATATCCCGTAGCGTCGTTTCAGATCCGGGATCGAGCCAAGTATCACAACTTCTTCTACCCCATCCTGTATATTGTCCTTTTTGTTCTGTCTTGGAATACAAATTTTTTAGTAGACGAGATTTTACGAAAAAAGTTCTTCATATTCATAGGGATAACAACGATTTTTTTTATGTGAATTTGACAATTTGACATAACCGGTGAGAAACCACTATTTATAAATTAATAATTGAATTGATTTAATTGAAAAAAAAAAATAATTCTCTTTTGAGAGAACGCTAAGTATCACTTCACTATATATAACGGAACCTTTTTTTTTTAAGACCGACTCGTTAATACTTAATAATCCTAGTGATTGGATTTAGATCCTATTCTGATAGGAAATGAGATATTTAAATGATTTCTTTTTTATCGAATGACTATTCAGCTATTGTATTTTCATGTAAATAGGGGCAAGAAAGCTCTATGGAAAAAAGATGGTTAAATTCGATGTTGTCTAAAGGGAAGTTAGAATACAGGTGTAGGCTAAATAAATCAATCAATAGTCTTGGTCCTATTGAAAGTGAAGGATCAATTATAAATAATATGAATAAAAACATTCCTAGTCATAGTGATAGTTACAATTCTAGTTACAGTACTGTTGATGATTTAGTCGGCATTCGGAATTTCATATCTGATGACACTTTTTTAGTTAGGGATAGTAATAGCTGCAGTTATTCCATCTATTTGGATATTGAAAATCAAATTTTTGAGATTGACAATGATCCTTCTTTTGTAAGTGAACTAGAAAGTTCTTTTTATAGTTTTCGGAACTCTACTTATCAAAATAATGTATCTAAGAGTGATGATTCCCACTATGATCAGTACATGTATGATACTAAATATAGTTGGAATAATCACATTAATAGTTGCATTGACAGTTATCTTTGGACTCAAATCTGTATTGATAGTTACATTTTAAGTGGTAGTCACAATTACAGTGACAGTTACATTTATAGTTCTATTTGTGCTGAAGGTGGAAATAGTAGTCAAAGTGAGAGTTTCAGTATAAGAACTAGCACGCATAGAAAAAATTTAACTACAACAGAACGTTCTAATGATCTAGATCTAACTAAAAAATACAGGCATTTGTGGGTTCAATGCGAAAATTGTTATGGATTAAATTATAAGAAAATTTTTAAATCAAAAATGAATATTTGTCAACAATGTGGATACCATTTGAAAATGAGTAGTTCAGATAGAATCGAACTTTTGATTGATCCAGGTACTTGGGACCCTATGGATGAAGACATGGTCTCTTTGGATCCCATTCAATTTGATTCGGAGAATCAACTTTATACTTATAAAGATCGTCTTTCTTCTTATCAAAGAAAGACAGGATTAACTGAGGCTATTCAAACAGGCACAGGTAAATTAAATGATATTCCAGTAGCAATTGGGGTTATGGATTTTCAGTTTATAGGGGGTAGTATGGGATCCGTAGTAGGAGAGAAAATCACCCGTTTGATCGAGTATGCTACCAATCAATTTTTACCTCTTATTTTAGTGTGTGCTTCGGGAGGAGCACGCATGCAAGAAGGAAGTTTGAGCTTGATGCAAATGGCAAAAATATCTTCCGCTTTATATGATTATCAATCAAATAAAAAATTATTCTATGTAGCAATCCTTACATCTCCTACTACTGGTGGGGGTGACAGCTAGTTTTGGTATGTTGGGGGATATCATTATTGCCGAACCGAATGCCTACATCGCATTTGCGGGTAAAAGAGTAATTGAACAAACATTGAATAAGGCAGTCCCTGAGGGTTCACAGGAGGCTGAATCTTTATTCGATAAGGGCTTATTCGATCTAATCGTACCACGTAATCCTTTAAAAGGTGTTGTGAGTGAGTTATTTCAGCTCCACGCTTTCGTTCCCTCGAATCAAAATTCAATCAAGTAAAGCCTTACTTAACTTAAAAAATGAATTCTTTTTTTTTTTATTTCTTCCGCAAAATTTGGCACGGGGAAGAAAATGAATTTCATGCTCCCTTCTTAACATTACATGTGTATATATACTTCAACTATAGCAAATAGCGGCATAGAGTCTTGCATCTTTCTACATCTCTAGCGGATCTCTAGTTTTACTAAGAATCCTTGTTGTTGGATCGGATTATAACTACCTTTTTGGGAATTTGTACGAAAATCTTTATGAAATTTTATTAAAAAAAAATGCTAAGACAAGATAATAACTAAAATAATGCAAACGTCTATTATGATACATATATCTCATGTCGAAAGATGAGTAAGTCCATTTATTTAATTCGACATTCCTCATTCCTTTTCTATATATACTCACGTAGATATTACTTAGTATAATTATATATTGAATTAGTATAATTATAAGATACCTTTTATAACAATCAATAAATAACAGGTAAAACTATTAATATAACAATGAAAATATTAAGTCGAGGTATCCATTCTATGACAACTCTCACCACCTTACCCTCTATTTTTGTGCCTTTAGTGGGCCTAGTATTTCCGGCAATTGCAATGGCTTCTTTATTTCTTCATGTTCAAAAAAACAAGATTTTTTAAATATGCTGTCTATTTTTTTTTTTCAAAACTTAGACTTTGACGATAACACAGCTATCTATTTAGTAGACTAGAATCTAACATGTGGCTTACTCCAAACATAAGCGATTATACATACGTAAACATGATATCTGAGGAAATCAATTAGAAGTATTTCAAAATAGAAAATAGATAAGTTTCAAAATAGAAAATAGATAAGAGATCGGGCGACAAATGTTTGAGATATAAAATCAATATACCTATATGGATGTAGGTATCTATAGGGAATCATATAAAGGTGATGTTATTATTTTAGATCTAAGTAATTCGATGAATTACTTAGATCTAAAGTAAAGGTTCACATCAAAATAGTGCTAGTTGATTAGAGTTACTTCGGAAACAAAAAAAGTAAAATAGATTTTTTTTGATTCTCTTAATTCCAATAAAATGCAACGAGATCTAGTATGAATTGGCGATCAGAACGTATATGGATAGAATTTATAAGAGGATCTCGAAAAATCAG
>NW_026123990.1:7500-24357 GCF_025177605.1 Cucumis melo
GACTGGTATGAGGATTTTCAAAATTGGAATAAAGAAATTCATATAAAGTGCACATATAATGGTATTCCATTATCAGAAAACGAATTTCCAAAAAATTGGTTAACAGACGGTATTCAAATAAAGATCTTATTTCCTTTTCGTCTGAAACCGTGGCCCAAATCTAGGTTAGAATCCCCTGATTCAATAAAAAAGAAAAGGGATTTTTCTTTTTTAACAATTTTGGGAATGGAAACTGACCTTCCTTTTGGTACTGGCACAAGAAACCTTTCGTTTTTTGAACCCGAGTTAATAACCGAAAGAGCAAAAAATTTAAAAAACTGGACAAAGATGTGTATTGGAAGACTTTTAAGAACAAAGTTGTTTATAAAAATTTTCAAAGAAATTATAAATTTTTCAAAAGAAAAAAAAAAAGAGGTCACCGAAAACATTTTATTTATAAAGATAAAAGAAGGAATAAAAGCACTTTTACAAAGAACCCCAATTCCATTATTTCAATTGAAAGAAATATACAAGTTGAATCAAGCTAAAAACGAAAAAAATTCGATAATAAGTAATCGAATGATCCAAGACTCGTCCATTGTAATTAGTTCTATGGATTGGACAAATTTTTCATTGAGAGAAAAAAAAATGAAAGATTTGACTGATAGAACAAACACCATACTAAAAAAAATTGAAAAAATTAGAAAAGACACGAAACAAGAGTTGCTAAATACAGAAATTAGTCCTAACAAAATAAGTTATGATGATAAAATATTTGAATCTCAGAAAAATATTTTAAAGATATTAAAAAAAAGAAATGTACGATTAATTCGTAAATCGCATCATTTTCTAAATTTTTTTGTTGAAAAATATCTATGTATATGTTTTCAACGTATGATTAATATGCCGAGGAATGGCCAACTTTTTATTGAATCAATAAAAAAAAAATTTACTAAATCCATTTTCAATAATGAATCAAATCAAGAAAGAATTGATAAAACAAATCAAAGTATAATTGACTTTATTTCAACTATCAAAAAGTCACTTTCCAATATTACTAATAAGAATGGAAAGATCTTTTTGGACTTATCATACTTGTCGCAAGCATATTTATTTTACAAATTATCACAAACACAAATTATTAATTTATCTAAGTTAAGACCTGTCTTTCAATATCACGGAACATCTCGTTTTCTTAAGAATGAAATAGAGGATTATTTTGTTGAAGTTGTTGGAGCACACGAAATATTACATTCCGACCTAAAACAAAATAATCTTGAAAATTCTGGAATGAGAAATCAATGGAAAAACTGGTTAAGGGGTCATTATAACTTGGATTTATATCCGATTAGATGGTCAAAATTACTCCCACCAAAAATGGCGAAATAGAGTTAAGCAAGATCGTAAAAATAAAGATTTTAACCAATGTTTTTCAGATGAAAAAAACCGATTAATTGCTTACAAAAAACAAAATCATTTTGAAATAGACGACTCATTACCGAATAAAAAAGATAAGAAAATAAAAAAATATATATATGATTGTTTATCATATAAATCTATTAATTATGAAGATAATAAAGATTCATATATTGTTGAATTACCAGTAGAAGTAAAAAATAATCAAGAAAGTTCTTATAAGTACAACACGGATAAATGTAAATTTATTGATATACTGACTGATATCCTTATCAATAATTATCTACGAGAAGATGATATTATAGATCTGGAAAAAACTATGGATAGAAAATATTTTGATTGGAGAATGCTGCATTTTTCTATTAAAAATAAGGTCGATATTCGATCCTGGATCCATATTGAGGCTGACACGAACAGTAAAAAAAATACTAAAACTGGGGTTAATCATTTTCAACTAATTAAAAAAATAAATAAGAAACATTTGTTTTATCTGACAATTAATCAAGATAAAAAAAGCAACCGATCCAACAAAAAAAAACAAACTTTTTTTGATTGGATGAGAATGAATGAAGAAATACTAAGTGGTTCCAGATCGAATTTGAAACGTGGGTGGGTCTTTCCAGAATTTTTGATACTTTATAATGCATATAAGATTAATCCATGGCTGATACCAATCAAATCACTTCTTTTTAATTTGAATGGAAATGAAAAAAAATTGAATGGAAATGAAATTTTTAGTAAAAAAAAAAAACTCATTGAAAAGAAAAAAGGATCTCTTTTTCTATCAGCGAAGGAAAAAACTTTTGAATTAGAAAATGGAAATAAAGCAGAAAAGGAATCTGTGGCCAAAGAGGATCTTGACTCAGTTCACTCAAACCACAAAAAAAATCTTCAAGAAGATTCTGCGGTAGCAGATAGGAGAAAACGTATAAATCAAAACCAATACGCGAAAAAGATGAGCAAGGAGTTTGAGTTGTTACTAAAAAAATATTTTCGTGTTCAATGCAGATGGGATGGTTCGGCATACGTAAATAAAAAAATTTTCAATAACATCAAAATATGTTGTCTCCTGGTTAGACTGCTAGATCCCAAACAAATTTATATATCCTCTATTCAAAATGGCAACCTGAGTCTGGATATTCTGCTATCTTCGAAGGGCTTGATTCTTTCAGAATTAATTAGAACTGGAATACTTATTATAGAACCCATTCGTCTGTCTGTAAAAAATGATGGAAAATTTATTATGTCTCAAACCATAGGTATTTCATTAGTTCATAAGAATAAGTACCAATTTAATCAAAAATATCAAGAAAAAGGCTATCCTTATAAGAGGAGTTTTGCTGAATCCATTGCAATACCTCAAAAAATGACTGAAAATAGAACCAGCAATTATTATGATTTGCTTGTTCCGGAAAATATCTTATCCCCTAGAGGTCGTAGAGAGTTTAGAATTCTAATTTGTTTCAATTCTGGGAATAAAAATGATATCCAGAGAAATACAGCATTTTACAATGGAAATAAGGTGAAAACAGATGATCAAGTTTTAGATAAAACAAGCAAACATCTTGATAGATATCAAAATCAACTAAAAAAATTAAAGTTCTTTCTTTGGCCCAATTATCGATTAGAAGATTTAGCTTGTATGAATCGGTATTGGTTTGATACCAATAATAGCAGTCGTTTTAGTATGCTAAGGATCCATATGTATCCACAATTGCAAATTAGTTAATGCTACATTTTTCCTATATTGCCCGTACCTTATATGGTATATGAAGACAAAGAAATACACATATGGCACTCTCTTAGATTCTGATAGATGATATTAATTGAATTTAATGACGTATCTATTAGATTTAGAAATGAATCAAGAAAATATTCTTATTTCATTTTAAATTGAAAATTGCAGTCTAAATATTTTTTGTGCATGCAAAAATATACCAGACTTTTGTATACCTATCTGAAATTTTCAAAAAAGGGATTGCTAGATTTTATTAAAAAAAAAAAGAATAGAAATTCTTAATCAAAGTAAGATTATTGTGTATATCAAATTAAAACGAGTAACATTATTATTACTGATCAATAATAATTTATAAAAAAAAAGAAGGCTAAGGAGATTTAATTTTATGGTAAAAAATTCATTCAGCTCAGTTATTTCGCAAGAAGAAAAAAAAGAAAATGGAGGATCTGTTGAATTTCAAGTAGTCAGTTTCACCAATAAGATACGAAGACTTACTTCACATTTGGAATTGCACAAAAAAGACTATTTATCTCAAAGAGGTCTACGTAAAATTCTCGGAAAACGCCAACGATTACTTTCTTATTTATCAAAGAAAAATAAAATGCGTTATAAAGAATTAATTAATCAATTGGATATTCGGGAGTCAAAAACTCAGTAATTTAAAAAGTAATTTTTAATTATTTGATTTATTAGATCTTGCATTTTTATGAACTTATTTTAATTTTCAGCAATTCATGGAAAGATGAATCGAGGAAAAACTTATGAATGGACCGGCTACAAGAAAAGACCTCATGATAGTCAATATGGGACCTCACCACCCCTCAATGCACGGTGTTCTTCGACTCATCCTTACTTTGGATGGTGAAGATGTTATTGACTGTGAACCAATATTGGGTTATTTACACAGAGGGATGGAAAAAATTGCAGAAAACCGAACAATTATACAATATCTACCTTATGTAACACGTTGGGATTATTTAGCTACTATGTTTACAGAAGCAATAACCGTAAATGGTCCAGAACAGTTGGGAAATATTCAAGTCCCCAAAAGAGCTAGCTATATCAGAGTAATTATGTTGGAGTTGAGTCGTATAGCTTCTCATCTGTTATGGCTTGGCCCTTTTATGGCGGATATTGGCGCACAGACTCCCTTCTTCTATATTTTCAGAGAACGAGAATTAGTATATGATCTATTCGAAGCAGCCACCGGTATGAGAATGATGCATAATTTTTTTCGTATCGGGGGAGTCGCGGCTGATCTACCTCATGGATGGATAGATAAATGTTTGGATTTCTGCGATTATTTTTTGACAGCGGTTGCTGAATATCAAAAACTTATTACACAAAATCCTATTTTTTTAGAACGAGTTGAGGGAGTAGGTATTATTTCTGGAGAAGAGGTCATAAATTGGGGGTTATCAGGACCAATGCTACGAGCTTCCGGAATACCATGGGATCTTCGTAAAGTTGATCGTTATGAGTGTTATGACGAATTTGATTGGGAAGTTCAGTGGCAAAAAGAAGGCGATTCATTAGCTCGTTATTTAGTCAGACTTGCTGAGATGACGGAATCCGTAAAAATTATTCAACAAGCTTTGGAAGGAATTCCAGGGGGACCTTATGAAAATTTAGAAATACGATCTTTTGATCGAGCAAGGTCTCCGGAATGGAATGACTTTGACTATCGATTCATTAGTAAAAAACCTTCGCCAACTTTTGAATTGGCGAAACAAGAACTTTATGTGAGAGTCGAAGCCCCCAAAGGAGAATTGGGCATTTTTTTGATAGGGGATCAGGGTGGTTTTCCTTGGAGGTGGAAAATTCGCCCGCCGGGTTTTATCAATTTGCAAATTCTTCCTCAGTTAGTTAAAAGAATGAAATTGGCTGATATTATGACAATACTAGGTAGCATAGATATCATTATGGGAGAAGTTGATCGTTAAAATGATAATTGATACATCACAAGTCCAAGATATCAATTCTTTTTCGAGATTGGAATTCTTAAAAGAATTCTATGGAATTCTATGGGTACTTGTCCCTATTTTGACTACTGTATTGGGAATCACAATAGGCGTACTAGTAATTGTATGGTTAGAAAGAGAAATATCCGCAGGAATACAACAACGGATTGGACCTGAATATGCTGGTCCTTTGGGAGTTCTTCAAGCTTTAGCAGATGGTACAAAACTACTTTTTAAAGAAAATCTGCTTCCATCTAGAGGTGATACTCGCTTATTCAGTATGGGACCATCGATAGCAGTCATATCAATTTTACTAAGCTATTCAGTAATTCCTTTTGGTTATCGCCTTGTTTTAGCCGATCTACCTATCGGTGTTTTTTTATGGATTGCCATTTCAAGTGTTGCTCCCATCGGACTTCTTATGTCAGGATATGGATCCAATAATAAATATTCCTTCTTAGGTGGTCTACGAGCTGCTGCTCAATCAATTAGTTATGAAATACCATTAACTCTATGTGTATTATCAATATCTCTACGTGTGATTCGTTGAGACATAAACTTCTCCCACTTTTTTTCGAGAAAAGGGTTGAAATGCATTGAATAGATATCCTCATTTTTATATTTATTATTCGGATTAATGAACTAAATCAGATAGTTATATGAGTGAAAGAAAACAGCTTATATAAATAAAAATTAGCAGTCAAAATATTAAGTCTCATTTTCTATGTATAAGAGTTAAGCAGAAAAAAATATAGGCGCAAGAGAGCCCCAAGATTGGGTCACTAGTTATCCTGTCTTGAAGCGGACTCAAAAGATCAACCGGATTGAGTTTTCACTATTATTTTTATGTACTACCATATGTGTATTACCATAACACAGCCGATTGAGCAAAAATGAGTGGATGGTTAGAAACACCAAGATATACAAAGGATTAGTAATGGAGATTTTCAAAATTATCCAAAACCAAAAGAGAGAGAAGGACATTTTTGCAAAATGCATAATATAAAAAGAATACGAATTGGGGCTTTAAGTTTGTAGAAATGATCAGGCAGTACTCCCCACGATTCCGATCCAGAGTATACGCCTATCCACCCATTAAATAAATGACTATCGGAAACGAAATAATCCCTTATTGAGTAAGTACCCTTTTTCTCAGAAAGAAGAATAGGAACGAAAAAAAATGGAAAGAATCCAATTACAAAAAAAAAAAAAAAGAGATATTTTTTATTGTTTCTTATCTCCATTACTATATGCATTTCTTTCCTATCTCCCTATTCATAGAGATAGAATTCATGTCCGAATTCATGAACTAATGGAATAGCCAATTTTTTTTTCGTAATTGAAAACAATGGGTTATTGATATTTATAATAAATAGTATTTTAGTAAAGAATTAAGTTATTACTCAACAAAGAATTTTTTTTAAAGGATGAGATCAATTCAGAAGTAACCTTTTTCTTTATTATTATAACAGACAGAATTCTATTGGGTTAATTTGGGGACACACGATAGATTTTTATCTTATAGTATATTTTTATCTTATAGTATTCTACAAAAAAAACATAGCAAGACAAGATAAATAATCCCGATACGCTCCTTAGATTTATTTAAGGCCCTCAAGGAGCCGTATGAGGTGAAAATCTCATGTACGGTTCTGTAATAGCGATGAGAACAGTGATGTTATTACCGACTATAATTATCTAACAGTTCTAGTACCGTTGATATAGTTGAGGCTCAATCAAAATATGGTTTTTGGGGTTGGAATTTGTGGCGTCAACCTATAGGGTTTGTTATTTTTCTAATTTCTTCCTTAGCAGAATGCGAGAGATTACCTTTTGATTTACCAGAAGCAGAAGAAGAATTAGTAGCGGGTTATCAAACTGAGTATTCAGGTATAAAATTTGGTTTATTTTATGTTGCTTCCTATCTAAATCTATTAGTTTCTTCGTTATTTGTAACTGTTCTTTACTTGGGTGGTTGGGATATCTCTATTCCATACATATTAGGTTATGAACTATTTGAAATAAATAAAGTGTATGAAGTCTTTGGAATGACAATTAGTATCTTTATTACATTAGCGAAAACTTATTTGTTCTTGTTCATTTCTATAGCAACAAGATGGACTTTACCCCGACTAAGAATAGATCAACTATTAAATCTTGGATGGAAATTTCTTTTACCTATATCTCTCGGTAATCTATTATTAACAACATCTTTTCAACTCTTTTCATTGTAAAGGAATACCATATTCTATATTCACGACTTGCTCAAACAAGAGAAAGAAACAAACATAAAATTCTTTAGAGATATTATAATATGTTCCCTATGGTAACTGGGTTCATGAATTATGGTCAACAAACAGTACGAGCTGCAAGGTACATTGGTCAGGGTTTCATGATTACTTTATCCCATGCAAATCGTTTGCCTGTAACTATTCAATATCCTTACGAAAAATTAATAGCATCGGAGCGTTTCCGTGGTCGAATCCATTTTGAATTCGATAAATGCATTGCTTGTGAAGTATGTGTTCGTGTATGTCCTATAGATCTCCCCGTTGTTGATTGGAAATTGGAAACGGATATTCGAAAGAAACGATTGCTTAATTACAGTATTGATTTCGGGATCTGTATATTTTGTGGTAACTGCGTTGAATATTGTCCAACAAATTGTTTATCAATGACTGAAGAATATGAACTTTCTACTTATGATCGTCACGAATTGAATTATAATCAAATTTCTTTGGGTCGTTTACCAATGTCAGTAGTTGATGATTATACAATTAGAACAATTTTGAATTCGAATTCGCCTCAAATTGAAGTCTAAAATAAGTCAATCTGTTGATTAAAGAGTAATTTACAATTACTAAGGTTCTGTTTTGATCTAAAGACATGAGGTTTCTTTCGTTTTGTTTGTTTGGTCACTACCTACAAATCCAAACTATTGATTCATGAGAATTGTAGCTTAATTTAGATTGAAACTATATATTTCGAAATATATAGTTTCAATCTACTTTACTCTTTCAGATCAAGACTAAGATTAATAGAATAACTGTACCTACATTAATTCACACCCCTTAATATTTAATTAGGAATTGATTATACATTTTTTTTCCTGGTCAGATCAATAAGGTCATGAAAAACATTTAGATTTATTTATCTCTTTTTTTACTACATATAATGGATTTGCCTGGACCGATACATGATTTTCTTGTAGTCTTGTTGGGATCAGGTCTATATATTAGGAAGTATGGGAGTACTATTATTTAACAACTCCATTTATTCTGCTTTTTCGTTGGGACTGGTTCTTGTTTCTATATCCTTATTCTATATTCTAGCAAACGCCCAGTTTGTAGCTGCTGCGCAACTCCTTATTTACGTGGGAGCTATAAATGTTTTAATCATATTTGCTGTGATGTTCATGAAGGGTTCAGAATATTCCAAAGATTTTAATCTTTGGACCGTTGGGAATGGAGTTACTTTTCTGGTTTGTACAAGTATTTTTGTTTCACTAATGACTACTATTGTAGATACGTCATGGTATGGGATTATTTGGACTACAAGATCAAATCAGATTCTAGAGCAAGATTTAATAAGTAATAGTCAACAAATTGGAATTTATTTATCAACATATTTTTTTCTTCCATTTGAACTCATTTCGATCATTCTTTTAGCTGCTTTGATCGGCGCAATTTCCGTGGCTCGCCAGTAATAAATCTTTAGTTAGAAATAGCATAATTTAAACTTTGTTGTATGTTATCACACACATTCCCCTTCAATTCTATTTGAAGATTTTTTGGTCTAAACTCAAAATTCTTTTATTCGATCGATTACGAATATATTCTCTTGTTCTGTACTTTTTTTTTGTCAATTGAATTGAATCTATTACATTTTTGTTCATATTGAAATGAATCGGAATTGATAAGGAGTTGGTCAATCATGCTCGAACATGTACTTATTATAAGTGCCTATTTATTTTCTATCGGTATCTATGGATTGATCACAAGCCGAAATATGGTTAGGGCCCTTATGTGTCTTGAGCTTATACTGAATGCAGTTAATATGAATTTCGTAACATTTTCTGATTTTTTTGATAGTCGCCAATTAAAAGGGAATATTTTCTCAATTTTTGTTATAGCTATTGCAGCCGCTGAAGCAGCTATTGGCCCAGCTATTCTTTCGTCAATTTATCGTAACAGAAAATCCACTCGTATCAATCAATCGAATTTGTTGAATAAGTAATATTTATTTATGAGATAAATTATGATATTCATCAAGTAAAATTATATGTATCATACGTAATCCATGATAATGTTTGCGAAAACGTAAAAAATCAAAGTATCTTGGCCCTATCGCATGAGTTAATCTGAAAGTAGATTGATTATCAAAATTCTGATAAATTATTGACTCATCTGGTATCTAAATATATAATTCATTTACAAATTTACTCGATCGAAAATTTATAGTCTTAAAAAAAAATTATAGATCCAATGTCACATTCAGTAAAGATTTATGATACATGTATAGGGTGTACTCAATGTGTCCGAGCTTGCCCCACAGATGTATTAGAAATGATACCTTGGGGCGGATGTAAAGCTAAGCAAATAGCTTCGGCTCCACGAACGGAAGACTGTGTTGGTTGTAAGAGATGTGAATCTGCCTGTCCGACAGATTTTTTGAGTGTTCGCGTTTATTTATGGCATGAAACAACTCGAAGCATGGGTCTAGCTTATTGATACGTTCTCTAAAAGCCCCCTTGAATACATTTGATTTCTTTTTTACCGACAAAAACTCGTGCTCGAAAATAAATATACATATATATATTTTTTTTTTATTTTATTTTCGAACATGGGTTTTTTTAGTCCAAGTGTATCTTGTTTTTACTACGAATTATTTTCCTTGGTTAACAACAGTTGTAGTTTTTCCAATATTTGCGGGTTTATTACTTTTCTTTTTCCCTCATAGAGGAAATAAAGTAATGAGATGGTATACTATATGTATCTGTGTACTCGAGCTGCTTCTAACAACCTATGCGTTTTGTTATCATTTCGAATTAGACGATCCATTAATCCAATTGATGGAGGATTATAAATGGATCCCTTTTTTGGATTTTTACTGGAGATTGGGAATCGATGGACTTTCCATAGGACCCATTTTACTGACGGGGTTTATCACCACTTTAGCTACTTTAGCGGCTTGGCCAGTTACTCGAGATTCCCGATTATTCCATTTTCTAATGTTAGCAATGTATAGTGGTCAAATAGGATCATTTTCTGCTCGAGACCTCTTACTCTTTTTTATCATGTGGGAGTTAGAATTAATTCCCGTTTATCTACTTCTATCGATGTGGGGCGGAAAGAAACGGTTGTATTCAGCTACAAAGTTTATTTTGTACACTGCGGGAGGTTCCATTTTTTTGTTAATGGGAGTTCTGGGTATCGGTTTATATGGTTCTAATGAACCAACTTTAAATTTTGAAACATCAGCTAATCAATCGTATCCTATAGCACTAGAAATACTATTCTATATCGGATTTCTTATTGCTTTTGCTGTCAAATCACCGATTATACCCTTACATACATGGTTACCAGATACCCACGGAGAGGCACATTACAGTACTTGTATGCTTCTAGCCGGAATCTTATTAAAAATGGGAGCATATGGATTGGTTCGGATCAATATGGAATTATTACCCCACGCCCATTCTATCTTTTCACCCTGGTTGATCATATTAGGCATAATTCAAATAATCTATGCAGCTTCAACATCTTCGGGTCAACGCAATTTAAAAAAAAGAATAGCTTATTCCTCCGTCTCTCATATGGGTTTCATAATTATAGGAATTGGTTCTATAAGCGATACGGGACTGAATGGAGCTATTTTACAAATAATCTCTCATGGATTTATTGGCGCTGCACTTTTTTTCTTGGCAGGAACAAGTTATGATAGAATACGTCTGGTTTATCTCGATGAAATGGGAGGACTGGCTATCCCAATTCCAAAAATATTTATGACTTTCAGTATCTTATCGATGGCTTCCCTTGCATTGCCTGGTATGAGCGGTTTTGTTGCAGAATTAATAGTCTTTTTTGGAATAATTACTAGCCAAAAATATCTTTTAATGGCAAAAATAGTAATTACTTTGGTAATGGCAATTGGAATTATATTAACTCCCATTTATTTATTATCTATGTTACGCCAGATGTTCTATGGATACAAGCTTTTTAATGCTAAAAATTCTTATTTTTTTGATTCGGGACCACGAGAGTTGTTTGTTGCGATCTCTATCCTTATACCTGTCATAGGTATTGGTATTTATCCAGATTTTGTTTTCTCACTATCAGTTGACAAGGTCGAAGCTATTTTATCTAATTATTTTGCTAGATAGTTTTCATAAAAAAATGAAACAGCAATACTATAATAATTTTTTTTAATCATTCGTTGCACAATAAAAAAAAGAAGTCTTTTTTCTTAAGTTAAATAAAAAAATGAATTGGACTTCCTCATACATTTGGCTTTTGTGAGAACCATTTGAATCAAGTAATGTAGTGATTCAAAGGGTTCTCGATGTCTTACACACAATTTTCTTATCTATACCCCTCCATGTTTGTGTTCGTCAGGCCCTTTCTTGAATGAATTCAATTAGATGTTAATGTAAATGAACCATAACTATGTAGCCCTATCCCTAATAGATTGACCCCAAAATAGCATATCCAAATTATAAGAAAACCCATAGAGGCCACAATTGCGGAATTTACACCTTCAAAATTTTTATTTGTTCGCGTATGTAAATAAATTGCAAATATCGTCCAAGTAATAAATGCCCAAGTTTCCTTTGGGTCCCAATTCCAATACGATCCCCATGTCTCATTAGCCCATACTGCCCCTGAAAGAATACCTATGCTTAAAAAGATAAACCCTAGACTAATAATACGATAACTCCAATGATCTAATTGTTGAATCAGTTGAGACTTATAATAATTCTTCGAAGAAAAAAAGGAAGTGTTTCTTACAAAATAGTTCCCTTCGTTGATGTATTGGATCTCATCAAAGGAAAATAACGCATTTAATAAATTATTGTTTTTACCAAAAATTCTTATAGCTTTTTGAAATGTAATCACTATAAGAGCTACTGAAAATAATGATCCACATAAAAGAGCTGCATAACCTAATACCATCATACTTACGTGCATCATTAACCAATGAGATTGGAGAGCGGGAACTAATAGTGGGGATTGATGCATTTCAGTTAAAAAACCTGAAGTAGCAAAACCTTGTGTAAAAATAGTACTTGGCGCGGTTATTGCGCTTACACTTAAATGGTTTTTATATTTTTTTAAATAAGCAAATAGATGAATAATGGATAAAGCCCATGAAAGAAATAGTAATGATTCATATAAATCACTTAATGGTAAATGCCTCAAATAAATCCAACGAGTAACTAATAATCCTGTTATACAGAAAAAAGTAACTATCATGCCCTTTTCTGACGAAACATAGAGTCCTACGGTTTCATTGATTAATAAGGTTATTAACTGAATTGTAATGACAATTGAAATGACCGAAAAAGATATATGAGTTAATATATGCTCGAAAGTTAAAAATATCATAAAAAAATAAATTTAAAGGTCCCGCAATTCAATTATTTGAATTAATATCTGGGACTTGAATTATTAATTCTATTATAGAACTTTTTTTTATAAAAAAAAAATGGCATGCCGCCACTCGGACTCGAACCGAGATGCTCTAGCACTGCTTCCTAAGAGCAGCGTGTCTACCGATTTCACCATAGCGGCTTTCTCGAAATCATAATAACCTATTATTATTCAATCGTCGAGATTGAAAAAAATAGAATGAATTTGCAATTAAATGGAATATTTTTTACAAAATATTTATCGTGGATAAAAAACTCTTTATCTTTAAATGATAATTTCATTAAAGGGAAAAAAATAGGAGATTTGAGCGTTTCCAATAAAAATCTTATCCGATTTCATTTATTTCAATAAGAATTTAAGGTGTCAATTTTCTTCATTTAATAATAGTTTTATTTTTTTAATAATAGTTTTATTTTATAGGATTTTGCAAACCAATTTCATTATGTATTCGGCGAGATATATTCTATATCTATAATAGTAATAATGATTTCGAGAAAAGAAATAAGGTAAGGGTTCATAGAATTCAAAAAGAAGGTTTTAACTTAATCAACTAATGTCATCGTTTCAATGTCTTATTAAATTTTTAATAAAGAGTTTCAGTTTACTATTTGCTCTTCTATATTTCGATATTATATATAATATCGAAAATAGATAATAAAATCAAAAATCAACAAAAACTTTTTGGTTTAGTGGGGCGATGGGGATTCATATTTTCCCCATCTCGAAAATGATAAAACAAAGATATGAAAAAGAAAGGTCAACCTTTTTTATTCTTTGAACAAAAAAGTACCATTTTCCATTTTTTAATTGAGTAAACAAACGATTTATTATTTTTTTTTTACATAGCCTACAAAAAGGAAAAAGAATTTCATATTTATCCGCTCAAAACATTAGGAAAATTACACTAATTGCTTTGATAAAAAAAAATTTATATTTAATATATAAAAAATATATATATAAAATATAAAAATTATAAACGAACTTTTACTAGGCTGTTTTTTGAGTCAAACCAATTCAGATTATTCCAATCTTTCAGTATTTATTTGATTTGTCCCCCAAAAAAACTTTGGGAATTACCCGTTGAAAGAGATTTTGCTAGCGAAAAAGCTTTCAACGCTGCCCGACGCCCTTTGCTTTTCCAAATATTTTTCCGAATCCGTTTTTTTTGATATAGAAGTGCGCTTTTTTGGAACTGCCATTACAAAATTATAATTGATTATTCATTACTATAGTTGGATGTGAAAGACATCTATTGTTCAAAATGAATTGTTCTTTACTATTTATTATCCATTTATTATTGAAATTATAGTATACTCCTAATATAGCTATCGAAAATTCGAAATTATTAGATTAGAAACAAAGAAAAAACAATATATATAATGTTATTTTGTCAAAAAAAAATTGTTTAATGATTCGTAGAATTTAATACAAAGAAGTCTTATTTTACTGGATCAACTTGTAGACTGTCTTTTATGATTGATACCAAAATAAAATAGTGTTTTTGGTCTAATTATTCTTTCTTGCTCTAGAGCGGGGAATTTTTGTAATGCATACTAAATAATAAAGAAAATTTGCAGTTTCTATATTGTCAAAAAATTTTACTTAAAAGTAATGGGTGTGTTCATTAATAGTTTCAATGGATCATCTCATCTTATTTGAACAATTGTAACTTCGTGACTTGAAATATTTGAAGTATTTGGCAAAAAATTAAGAATAGAAAAATAAAATTCTATTTCCGTTTTGGATATTTAAATTTGTTATTAACTGATCCTTTTGAAAAGAGATAAGAGCTGGTGAATCAGAAAAATTAATTAGGAATTTAATATACTTTTTTATGGAATATACATATCAATATTCATGGATCATACCGTTCATCTCACTTCCAATTCCTATCTTAATAGGAGTGGGCCTTCTACTTTTTCCGACGGCAACCAAAAACCTTCGACGTATGTGGTCTTTTCCGAGTATTTTATTGTTAAGTATAGTTATGATTTTTGCAGTTTATCTGTCTATTGATCAAATAAATACTAGTTATATCTATCAATATGTATGGTCTTGGACTATCAATAATGATTTTTCTTTAGAGTTGGGCTACTTGATCGATCCACTTACTTGTATTATGGCAATATTAATCACGACTGTTGGAATTATGGTTCTTATTTATAGTGACAATTATATGTCTCATGATCAAGGATATTTGAGATTTTTTGCGTATATGAGTTTGTTCAATACGTCAATGTTGGGATTAGTTACTAGTTCGAATTTGATCCAAATTTATATTTTTTGGGAATTGGTTGGAATGTGTTCTTATCTATTAATAGGTTTTTGGTTCACTCGACCTACTGCGGCGAATGCTTGTCAAAAGGCATTTGTAACTAATCGCGTAGGGGATTTTGGTTTATTATTAGGAATTTTAGGTCTTTATTGGACAACGGGGAGTTTTGAATTTCGGGATTTATTTAAAATATTCAATAACTTGATTGATAATAATGAGGTTAATTTATTATTTGTTACTTTGTGCGCCGTCCTATTATTTGCAGGTGCAGTTGCTAAATCTGCTCAATTTCCTCTTCATGTATGGTTACCTGATGCTATGGAGGGTCCTACCCCCATTTCGGCTCTTATACATGCTGCTACCATGGTAGCAGCGGGAATTTTTCTTGTTGCTCGGCTTCTTCCGCTTTTTATAGTAATACCTTACATCATGAATCTAATAGCTTTGATAGGTATAATAACAGTACTATTTGGAGCTACTTTAGCTCTTGCTCAAAAAGATATTAAGAGAAGTTTAGCCTATTCTACAATGTCTCAATTGGGCTATATGATGTTAGCTTTGGGTATGGGGTCTTATCAGGCTGCTTTATTTCATTTGATTACTCATGCTTATTCAAAAGCGTTGTTGTTTTTAGGATCGGGGTCCATTATTCACTCAATGGAATCGGTTGTTGGATATTCTCCAGATAAAAGTCAGAATATGGTTCTTATGGGTGGTTTAACAAAGCATGTGCCAATTACAAAAAATGCTTTTTTATTAGGTACCCTTTCTCTTTGTGGTATTCCACCCCTTGCCTGCTTTTGGTCCAAAGATGAAATTCTTAATGATAGTTGGTTGTATTCACCGATTTTCGCAATAATCGCCTGTTCCACAGCAGGATTAACAGCATTTTATATGTTTCGCATCTACTTACTTACTTTTGATGGACATTTAAACCTTTATTGTAAAAACTATAATGGAAAAACAAATAACTCCCTTTATTCAATATCATTATGGGGTAAAGAAGGATCAAAAATCAGTAAAAAAAACTTTCCTTTCTTCTCATTATTAACAATGAATAATAATGAAAGGTCTTCTTTTTGGATAAAAAAAAAAACATCTCAAATTAATAGTAATGTAACAAAAATTATGCGCCCGTTTGTTAGTAGTCCCCATTTTAGTACTAAAAATACTTTTTATTATCCCTATGAATCAGATAATACTATGCTATTTCCGATGTTTGTGTTATCCCTATTTACTTTGTTTGTTGGAATCATAGGAAGCCCGTTCACTCAATTCAATCAAGAAGCAATTGATTTGAATATATTAGACAAATGGTTAACTCCGTCTATAAACTTGTTACATGAAAGTTCAAAAGATTCTGAAAATTGGTATGAATTTGTTAAAAATGCAACTTTTTCTGTGACTATATGCTTATTTCGGAATATTTATAGCGTCTTTCTTCTATAAGCCCACTTATTCATCTTTACAAAATTTGAATTTTCGTAATTCAGTTGTTAAAAATTTTACTAAGAATTTTTTTTTTGAAAAAATTATAAATATAATATATAATTGGTCATATAATCGTGGTTACATAGATGCTTTTTATCGAATATCCTTAATTGGGGGTATAAGAATATTAGCTGAATTAACTTATTTTTTTGATCGACGGATAATTGATGGAATTATCAATGCGGTGGGTATTCTTAATTTTTTTGTAGCAGAAAGTATTAAATATGTAGGAGGTGGTCGAATCTCGTCTTATATCTTGTTGTATTTAGCTTATTTAGTTAGTTTTATATTATTAATTTACTTTGTTTTTTTTCTAACAGCATTTTCAAATTTATCATTTTTTATATA
>NW_026123991.1:0-7500 GCF_025177605.1 Cucumis melo
TGTGGCTCAAGTAGTGACTACTTTACAGGAAAGGGGCGCAATGGAATACACTATTATAGTAGCCGAAACGGCAGATTCTCCGGCTACATTACAATACCTTGCCCCTTATACAGGAGCAGCTTTGGCTGAATATTTTATGTACAGAAAACAACACACTTCAATCATTTATGATGATCCCTCCAAACAAGCACAAGCTTATCGACAAATGTCTCTTCTTTTACGAAGACCGCCGGGCCGCGAAGCTTATCCGGGAGATGTTTTTTATTTGCATTCACGCCTTTTGGAAAGAGCCGCTAAATTAAGTTCTGCTTTAGGTGAAGGAAGTATGACTGCTTTACCAATAGTTGAGACCCAATCGGGAGATGTTTCAGCTTATATTCCTACTAATGTAATTTCCATTACCGATGGACAAATATTCTTATCTGCCGATCTATTCAATGCTGGAATCAGACCTGCTATTAATGTGGGTATTTCCGTCTCCAGAGTAGGATCTGCAGCTCAAATTAAAGCCATGAAACAAGTAGCCGGCAAATTAAAATTGGAATTGGCTCAATTTGCCGAATTAGAAGCCTTTGCGCAATTCGCTTCTGATCTCGATAAAGCTACTCAGAATCAATTGGCAAGAGGTCAACGATTACGTGAGTTGCTCAAACAATCCCAATCAGCACCTCTCACGGTAGACGAACAGATAATGACTGTTTATACCGGAACTAATGGTTATCTTGATTCATTAGAAATTGGACAAGTAAGGAAATTTCTTCTTGAGTTACGTACTTACGTAAAAACGAATAAACCTCAGTTTCAAGAAAATAATCTCTTCTACGAAGACATTGACCACTGAAGCGGAAGCCCTTTTGAAAGAAGCTATTCAGGAACAGATGGAACGTTTTCTACTTCAAGACCAAGTATAAAAGAAAACAAGTAAAGTATAAATCAATTTTAGAACTTTCAAATGTTAAAATTGAAACATGAAATAATTTCATTCTTTTCATTTATTAGGTGTTAGTAGGTAGAATATATATATATATAATTTATATAAAATAAAAAATATATATAAATATATTAAAGAAAGTAGATAATATTTCTAGAAATATATATCAATATTAAAATGAAATGTAAATACAATTAAGAAATTTTTTTTATAAATATAGTTAAAGTTAAAATTAGATTATATTTCTAATAATATATTTAGAATATCATAAATATCTTAATATTTGGAATTTGAATATCCTTTCTACTAATATCTTATCTTCAAATAAAACAGAATTGAATTATTAGTTTATTTATATAATAAATCTAAAACTAGAGTTACAATTAATATTAAAACTAATTTATAAATTACTATTAATAAATAAGCGTCTCTTATTCAAATCATTCAAAATCTTTCCTTTCTTGACATGATATAGAAAATTTAAAACTAAAAAAAAATATATGAAAAAAAATTGCGTCCAATAGGATTTGAACCTATACCAAAGGTTTAGAAGACCTATGTCCTATCCATTAGACAATGGACGCTTTTGATTCCAATTTTTTTTTTTCGTATTTTCACCTCTCTTGTTCGTAAAAAAAATGTGTGAGAATTCCGGAAATTGCATATTGAATTCAATGATGCATTACATTAACTAATACATTAGTTAAAATTTAGTTAAAATTAAGTAAATTGAAAATTTTTATTTGAGTAATTCCATTATTAATTAATTTCTATTTATAATATATATAAATTATAAGATAAGAATATTATAAGATAAGATAAGCGGATAGCGGGAATCGAACCCGCATCGTTAGCTTGGAAGGCTAGGGGTTATAGTCGACGTTGATTCATCATTTTGAACTGAACGTCTCTAATTCAAAACCGAACGTGAAACTTTGGTTTCATTCGGCTCCTTTATGGAAGATGGATAAATTCCTAAATTTATAAGATGTAAACAAAAAAAAATACCATCCATAACATCTATGTCAGCCTTTCCGTCTGAATGCATTCAAAAGGACCCGCTTTATAGATGATCCCTATACAAGAGGAGATTATAACAATCTTTCCAGTTATTTATTTCGTTCCCTATTTCTATTTAATATAATCCTTAGGAAAAGTATTTTGTTTCCGCCGAGCTAAAAAAACGATGTCGACGTCTCTAGTAAACCAAAGACATTGTTTAATAGCTATTTTGTTTTGCTTCAATCTCCCTTATACAAAGAAAAAATTGAAGATTTAGTTACGATTAGAAAAAATTCCACCTTTATCCATGGATCCCTTATTCCTTCAATTGGAAGTATTGATCCAATTCAATAAAATTATGTTTCGTAATTTCATGATCCAATTTTTTCAATTTAGAACATATTTTTGGATACAAATCACGAGAATTTTTATTTTTCCTCGAATCTTTCATCGAGAGGTAAAGGATTAAATCCTTTTAAGAAATAAAGTTTTTGATCGGAATATTAATCAGATCCCTTAACTATTAAGGGATTAATAGAACGAATCGCACTTTTACCACTAAAACTATATCCGCTACAATGCAATTATTGTATATAAATGGACCTTTTGTCGAAGACGAAAATAAGTCGTATTAATAAGTAATAAAAAGATCGGATCAGAAAATAATCATGAAAATTTGAGCGTTGACGTATTTTCATCAGGGCCACTAATGAGATTAGGAAAAGAGGACTCGTTTTAATTAACTAATTAACAAGTTTTTTTATTCTAGTAAAGTACTAAAAAATAATAATAAGAAATCGAACCTTGATTCTATATCATCTTTTTCTGTATCATAGGAATTGAAATAATAAATCTTCTTAGGATTCTTGTTGTTTCTATTTTTTTTTTTTTCAAAAAACATTTTCAAATCAAATAAATAATTTGATCTACGATTTATTGGAACAAAAAAAGCCCGGCTAGGTACTGACCAGGCCAGGCCGTGGAACTAAAAATAAAAAGAAAAGGGCTTTTCGGATGAAATAAACTAAAAAAGGTACTTTCTTTTTATTTATAAATATTTTTATGAATCTTTAATATATTGGTATTATTTATATATTAGGATTGAAGATATCTCTTCTTTTGAGCCCTTATCTAATGAAATCTAATTTATCTAAATGGAATTCCTAATAAAAAAAAGTTTTTATCGATTTGATAGATATCCATCGATATATCTAGATAATTATCTATATCAATATAATGAAATTATATATCTATAAAGGGGTAGATAAAGATAATAAAGAGAGATAAAGAAGGGCTTTTTTTCAAGCCTTTATTTTCTATTTTTTATACAATGTATCATAGTAATTATCCTTTTTCAATTTGGGGAGAGATGGCTGAGTGGACTAAAGCGTCGGATTGCTAATCCGTTGTACGATTTTTTTGTACCGAGGGTTCGAATCCCTCTCTTTTCCGTTTCTGTCAATTACTTGGTATTTTTTTATAGTTGAGGAAAGATGTGGAATAGATAAAATGTTAAGAACATTTCAAAATCAAGCAAGGAAAAAAAATCTGATTTTGTTATTCTTCACGCCCCGGATTACGTCCCGGGTCATTAGATAGGAATCCGAAAATGAAGAGAGAAACAAAGAATATTACTACTGTATAAACAAATAGTTTGAGAGTAAGCATTACACAATCTCCAAGATCATTTTTTTTTTAAGAGAATAGATTCTCTATTTTAATCTGGTTTGACACCAAGAAATGCAGTGAAGTTATTTCTATAAATAGGAAAAAATTTTAAGAGTTGAGTCCTTGATTACTCAAAATTGGATTTCATACCCACAATTCTATATTGTGGGGGACTCGAAGAGGGTCGTTCAAAGGAAAAAAGTAAGAATAAGAAAATGAGAGTGATCCAGATTTATCATAGCTATAGAATAATTTCAATATTGGATTCAACTTAAAGCTTCAGACTGTATGTACAACTTATCTGATCTTATAACTAGTTAGAATCTTTTTTTTTTTTTTTCTAGTAAATCATGAATTTGTCTCGGACAGTATTAAAAATATTATCGAAAGCTTACAGCAGCTTGCCAAACAAAAGCTAATAGAAAAAAGAATAGAGGTATTACTGGCATAACATCTACTATTGGATTCAAAAAAGCGTAGGCCTCGGGCAATTTGGCGACGAAAAAAACTACTTGAATAAAGGAAAGAATTAAGACAGATACCGATGAAACTTAAGATATTAAGCATAACAATTTTTTTTTCTTTGTTCTTGAAGATAATTGTATTTCTTTTGATTTGATTGAGTTATTAATCCCCTATTATTGCTATGATATAAGGGATAAGGGAAAAATTAATAACATAAAGTAGGTCAAAAAACCTTTCTTTGATTTGAACTCAGCCAATCAAAAATCCTTCAATTCTCAAATAAAACGAGAATAGAAGAAATCCTACTTTCATACAATATCTTAATGGAATTATATGTAATGATCAATAAATTGAGTTTAATTGGATCTATAAACGTATCAAAATCTGAGCAACAATCTAATTTATTCTATAAATATTTGTACTGGAATTGACGACTAAGCACTACCAATATTAGTGTTTATTAGTGTTGAATATAAATGGGGCGTGGCCAAGTGGTAAGGCAACGGGTTTTGGTCCCCGCTATTCGGAGGTTCGAATCCTTCCGTCCCAGAGTATGCGTATTATTATTATATATAATAATAGTATATTATAAGATATATGGAAAAATATTCGATATCAGACTATAGATTGCCGTTTTAAAACAACCTTATGCTTAAGAGTCTAAATATAGATCGAATGTGATTGTTCTTTATTATTTTCTTATAATGATGCATTTCAGAAATGCGAAAGCCTCTATTATTCTCTATCTCTTAAATGGTTTGTGAAACCCGAGTATTTTTTTTCTGTGGATTTCTGAATTATAAACACGAAGGTCTTGTGTTTTTGGCACTAATGGAATTGAATTAATGGTCTTAAGAAACTTAAGACCTATTTAGGGTTTAGGGTACTAAATTTTAGAGTCAAATAAAAAAAAATAGGTAGGAACAATCGTTTACTCTAGATCTGTTTGACTTTCGCCTTATACAAGATAGTCTAGCACCTCCGAAACTAGTCCAGTCCCCCGTAGGATCCTTTTTTTATTTATGATGCATCTACTCGATCTAATTGGGGGTAGATAGGAGTTAATCCATAACGGAAGATATCAATTTGAATATCTGCCCGAATCTGATTAACAAAGAATCAAGTTACATATGTAACATATTATGTATTTCTTTTCACCTCATTTTTTCGTATGTTTGTCTGTAATGAATAATTGTAAATCCAAGTAACAATTCATACATCTTTTTCACTTTATTTTAAGGAAAGATTATTGAGTCTCTTAAGTTAAATAAACTAGGCAGAAAATGCTGATATGTATGTATTGTTATTATCTATTTTTATCGTTTTATTTCTTTTTTTTTTTTTTATTTTAGATCTATCTAATTGATGGGTTAATCCCGAATATACATTTATTTATCATAATCAAATGTAATAAATCCTTTACAAAAATTTATTCAAATAATATTATAATATAATATTTAGGTAGTAAATTTTCAATCAAGTAAATCTTTTTAATTATTTCTTATGAGTCCTTGGTACTCGAAGAAGTGTTAAAACTCGTGAATCCATTCTATGAAGAAATTGAAAAATGGAGATTCTTAATTATTCGTAATTAATTATTTCTTAATTGATTTTATAGAAATTTCAAAAAATCTCTCTCTATCTAGAAAATATCTATATATAGAGAAATAAATATTGCACTCATACAAAAAAATGTTATTGATACAATATATACAATAAAATATGGGTTTCAATAAATTGAAGTATTGCTAAGACTTTTTCAAAAAACTACCCATGTCATAAGAGTATAGATTACTATGGACCAACTAACCCAATGACTATACATGATTCCATAAATGAATCAATTACATACCAGTTCCAAGAAATTAGAGGTTATGGTAAAACTTCGTTTAAAACGATGTGGTAGAAAGCAACGTGCGACTTGAAGGACATGATCCACTGTGGATTCTTACACCCACCATTTTATATTATATAGGAATGAAGATGCTCTTGACTCGACATAGTTTGTTCGGTTGCACTCGAGCTCTTTTTTTTTTTTAGGGTTTTTTGATGTAAATAGTACATGATGGAGCTCGAGTAGAAAGTATTGATTCATTTATCAAGGGCAGAGATCTAGGGTTAGTGTCAATCAATAAGTTAAAACTACTTCGTAAGTATAGGTTCGGTATACAAATCGAAAGGATCCAATTCGAACAAGTTTCAAATTCAAACATCAAATTGGATTAAAAGTGTATCACACGAGAATCCATTATTTATATGATTCTTTGATAAAAAGGAAATCAAAAAAAATGGTATGTTGCTACCATTTTGAAACGATTAAAGATCACCGAAGTAATGTCTAAACCCAATGATTCAAGGAAAGGATAAAGGATCCCGGAACAAGTAAAAATCTTTTTCAATTGTCTCAATAACTAAACTAGATCAGAATGAAGAATCGAAATAGATTCTAACGGAGACAGGCAAAAATAAAGAGGTTAGAGACCGCTCAATAAATGAAATGCTTAAGCTTAAGGGTTTTTTTCCTTTGCGTGAGAGTTATCCAACTTGAGTTATGGGGATAAGAATGAGTTTTTTTTTTCAAAAGAAAAACAAAAGAATAAGAAAAAAATTTTTAAATCATAGTCTAATTGATTTAATAATCTATAGATCTATTTGACATTAATTAGAATTCTATACATAACTTTGAATTTCCTCGAGCCGTACGAGGAGAAAACTTCTTATACGGTTCTGGGGGGGGGTACTTAAAATTTACATCTATCCCAATGAGCCGTTTATCGAATCATTGCAATTGATGTTCGATGCCGAAGAGAAGGAAGAGATCTTCGTAAAGTGGGTTTTTATGATCCGATAAAGAATCAAACCTATTTAAATGTTCCTGCTATTCTATATTTCCTTGAAAAGGGTGCTCAACCTACAGGAACTGTTCATGATATTTTAAAGAAGGCAGGTGTTTTTACGGAACTTCACCTTAATCAATAAACCGAAATTCCATTTTTATTAATGAAATAAAAAAACGAGGGTGTGATAACTTAACTTGTATATAGCTTTGACTAACCTTTTCTTTAGTATTTCCCCCTCTCTCTTGTTCTATTCATACTATACACTTATTACCTTAAAATTGCGTCTTCGCTAATGAAAAAATCGATTTTTATTTTATTGATATAAATTGATCTAAGATGAATAGAAAAAAAATATATCGGGTTTATTCAATCCACAAACCCGATATATTTTTTTCTACTTCTTCCTTAATTTCTTCTTTCGCCTACATCTTTTATGTCTATCTATGTTGATTATCTCTATAGTGCCAATCTAAGTACGTAGTTTTTTTTAATTCTTTTCTATTATTTTAATAGAATTTATTATTATTAGAATATTTTCTCTTATTCTATTTTGTTAACTTTATCTAGTTAAATATAGTTATTCAACTCAAATTG
>NW_026123991.1:17500-20000 GCF_025177605.1 Cucumis melo
CAAAGTGGTGACGAAAGGTATAACTTGTACAAATCTTTCCATTTTCCAATTCGATCCGATCCATTCGTTCGTCGAGCTATTTACTCGATCGCAGACATTTCTGGAACACCTCTAACAGAGGGACAAATAGTCAATTTTGAAAGAACTTATTGTCAACCTCTTTCAGATATGAATCTATCTGATTCAGAGGGGAAGAACTTGCATCAGTATCTCAATTTCAATTCAAACATGGGTTTGATTCACACTCCATGTTCTGAGAAATATTTACCATCCGAAAAGAGGAAAAAACGGAGTCTTTGTCTAAAGAAATGCCTTGAGAAAGGGCAGATGTATAGAACCTTTCAACGAGATAGTGCTTTTTCAACTCTCTCAAAATGGAATCTATTCCAAACATATATGCCATGGTTCCTTACTTCGACAGGGTACAAATATCTAAATTTGCTATTTTTAGATACTTTTTCAGACCTATTGCCGATACTAAGTAGCATCCAAAAATTTGTATACATTTTTCATGATATATATGATCCATGCATAATATCATGGCGAATTCTTCAGAGAAAATTGTGTCTTCTACAATGGAATCTGATAAGTGAGATTTCGAGTAAGTGTTTACCTAATCTTCTTCTGTCCGAAGAAATGATTCATCGAAATAATGAGTCACCATCGATATCGACACATCTGAGATGGCCAAATGTTCGGGAGTTCCTCTATTCAATCCTTTTCCTTCTTCTTATTGCTGTATATCTCGTTCGTACACATCTTCTCTTTGTTTCTCGAGCCTATAGTGAGTTACAGACAGAGTTCGAAAAGGTCAAATCTTTGATGATTCCATCATACATGATTGAGTTGCGAAAACTTCTGGATAGGTATCCCAGGAATTCTTTCTGGTTAAAGAATCTCTTTCTAGTTGCTCTGGAACAATTAGGAGATTCTCTAGAAGAAATATGGGGTTCTGCTTCTGGTGGCAACATGCTATGGGGTGGCGGTCCCGCTTATGGGGTCAAATCAATACGTTCGAAGAAGAAAGATTGGAATATCAATCTCATCGATCTCATAAGTATCATACCAAATCCCATCAATCGAATCGCTTTTTCGAGAAATACGAGACATCTAAGTCATACAAGTAAAGAGATATATTCATTGATAAGAAAAAATGTGAACGGTGATTGGATTGATGAGAAAATCCAATCCTGGGTCTCGAACAGTGATTCGATTGATGATAAAGAAAGAGAATTCTTGATTCAGTTCTCCACCTTAACGACAGAAAAAAGGATTGATCAAATTCTATTGAGTCTGACTCATAGTGATCATTTATCAAAGAATGACTCTGGTTATCAAATGATTGAACAACCGGGAGTAATTTACTTACGATACTTAGTTGACATTCATAAAAAGTATCTAATGAATTATGAGTTCAATACATCCTGTTTAGCAGAAAGACGGACATTCCTTGCTCATTATCAGACAATCACTTATTCACAAACCTCGTGTGGGGCTAATAGTTTTCATTTCCCATCTCATGGAAAACCCTTTTCGCTCCGCTTATTAGCCCTCCCCCCCTCTAGGGGTATTTTAGTGATAGGTTCTATAGGAACTGGACGATCCTATTTGGTCAAATACCTAGCGACAAACTCCTATCTTCCTTTCGTTACAGTATTTCTGAACAAGTTGCTGGATAAGAAGCCTAAGGGTTTTCTTATTGATGATAGTGACGATATTGATGATAGTGACGATATTGATGATAGTGGCGATATTGATGATAGTGACGATATCGACCGTGACCTTGATACGGAGCTGGAGCTTCTAACTATGATGAATGCGCTAACTAAGGATATGATGCTGGAAATAGACCGATTTTATATCACCCTTCAATTCGAATTAGCAAAAGCAATGTCTCCTTGCATAATATGGATTCCAAACATTCATAATCTGTATGTGACTGAGTCGAATTACTTATCCCTTGGTCTATTAGTGAACTATCTCTCCAGGGATTTTGAAAGATGTTCCACTACAAATATTCTTGTTATTGCTTCGACCCATATTCCCCAAAAAGTGGATCCCGCTCTAATAGCTCCGAATAAATTGAATACATGCATTAAAATACGAAGGCTTCTTATTCCACAACAACGAAAGCACTTTTTCACTCTTTCATATACTAGGGGATTTCGCTTGGAAAAGAAAATGTTCCATACTAATGGATTCGGTTCCATAACCATGGGTTCCAATGTACGAGATCTTGTAGCACTTACCAATGAGGCCCTATCGATTAGTATTACGCAGAAGAAATCAATTATAGACACTAATATAATTCAATCTGCTCTTCATAGACAAACTTGGGATTTGCTATCCCAGGTAAGATCGTTTCAGGATCATGCGATCCTTTTCTATCAGATAGGAAGGGCTGTTGCACAAAATGTACTTCTAAGTAATTGCTCCATAGATCCTATATCTATCTATATGAAGAAGAAATCATGTAACGAAGGGGGTTCTTATTTGTACA